>NC_137463.1:73389100-73637283 GCF_964235325.1 Thermobia domestica
TTTGTGTGCAGTGTCTGTCAGTTTTAAAACTTATTTGGCTCTATTTTGGTTGATAAACCATGAAAACTAAGATCTATAGCATCACATATACAGCGAATTTCTGGAACAACTCCATGACAATGAACTGGCAGAAGTTTATATGGAACAAATTAAAGCTACATACTACCATCCAGCGTCACCATGCAACTCACAACCAGCATTTTTAGTGAACTTATAATTTCAACCAACCAAGCCTCACAGATTACCTGATTTAAGCATTCTAGATTTCTTCTTATGGAGATATCTGAAGGAAAGAGTGTATAAGAATGGTGCAAAAGTACTGAATAAACTGCATGAAACCATCCGGAATGAAGTATTCAGCAGAACAGTTCATATCTTTTACCAAACATCACAGAATAGCACAATGGATTTTGGTAGGTTTACAGCGAGGTAGAGAACATTTGCTATGCAAAATGAAATTTCTAGATCACATCCCAAACCTTTAGGCAAAAGAATACGGTTCATAAATGATGATGAATGAGGTGGTAGGAAACAAGAGAACCCCAAGAAAATCCACGAAAACAATGTTGTCACCCCAACTCACTTCACCTGGAACCAAACCACGACCCCCTAACACCAGGGTTGTCTGCTCTACCATTTTCCACTTAGTTATTTTTCAAATTATTTAATTACTTCTTTATTTTTTTCACTTCGAACCATAACCTCAAAGGTCACTAACAGGGACACACAGACAGAAATATCGAGGACAGTTAAAATTCCAACGGAAATCGAACCCGAGACCACCAAAAGCGCACGCTCTAGCAACTAAACTTTATTACGGAATTATTCTGTCACATTTAAGATATAATTTAGAACTGACAAAAAGGATTTCTTATTATATGATTGAATGGTTTCATTAAGTTAATTAAATTGCAAGCAATAATATGGATCATCCATTACTTTGCATTCATTTGTAATGAGTAAATATAAAAATGTTCTCTTATAAATCTGCAGAAATTTAATCAATAAAAATGTTCTCTTATAATGAATCTTGAATAAATAAAATGAAATGAAATCTTTAAGGTTTACGTTTCATGTTTATGCCGGTTAGGCTAAAGGAGACGGTGATGATGAGAGATGAGTGAAATGGTGGAATGAAGAAAGTGGGAGGAAACGACAGAACCCCGAGAAAACCCACGAGCACGGTGTTTGTCCACCACAAAGTCCACACGGTGCGAGCTGGGATCGAACCAGGGACCTCAAACACCGGAGGTGAACGCTCTACCACTGATCCACCGCGCCCCCAAATCTTAAATAAATATCCAAAGTAAATAGTTGATAGTCCCATTCTCTTGTATTTATTCTTTAAGGCTGTTCAAAATTCTGACATTTATAAAAACAAAAGTTAAGGAGATAAGTGCGAAGCGAACAACATAATACTATTATACATTTATTTTAAATGGAAAAGATTTACATAAAAATTTACGAATTGCTTTTTTCTGCTAATTTAAATAGAAACATGTGCAGAAACAGGTAAACAAATGAATTGACGAGAAACAAATTTGTGTACGAAACAACACATTAGGTCATTAAATGTTAGTAAATATAAAAGAGAGAGGTATTTTATTAAAATTCTTCTTGTCTAAGTAAGCTAAAATTATGTATCAGCTGGCAACTGTGCTTGATAAAAGTTAAATTGAAGTAGGCGAACAAAAGCAAACCACAAATACTATAAAACATAAAAAGAAATGTTTCACTCGATAATTATGAAGTTTGCACATAATTAAAAGCGATATAGTCTCTTTATGTAGCAAGTTTTCTTGCATTAAGGAAAAAGACAAAAAGATAAACTGATTCATTGTAACCAATTAAAGTCGAAGTTGTTTAAACAGAAATGCGATAGCATAGTTTCACACTATAACTTGCGAAGCTATTCTACTCTTGTTAAATTTAAAATAAATTGCAACAGAGAAGTGCTTTAAAAGAGTGAAAATATATATGTGTAAGAGAGTAAGAGGATTTCTTAAAACCCTAGAATATAAGACTGGTTTTATCTTCATTCTTTGAATATGCTTAACACTTGTTTAGTTAACGATTTTTTTCATGTATTTGCATCACTATGCTTAACACATGTTTAAGTAACAATTTCATTTATGCTCTTTAATAAGTTTAACGCTTGTTTAACTGATAATTCTTTCATTGACACTCTTTGAATATTCTTTACACATGTTTAGTTAACAGTTCTTTCATTTATGCTCTTTGAATAGATATATATGACATCTGTTTAATAAACCATTTTTTCATTTACATCCTTCGAACATGCCCAAAATCTGTTTAATTAACAATTCTATAAAATACAGGGTTAACCTAAATGATTCATCGGGTTTTCAAGTACTGTTTATTTACAGGTATACGACGTACAAAGATGGGTCATGCATGAAAGGACATACACTTACCAAGTTTCTGGTACATTCCACAAATGTTCAATGTGTGCACACTTGGTTATCCGGCACACATCCAAACGGTAATACCGTTCCGTCCATATGTTCATTAGCATGTTTCCGTCAATGTCCGTCAGAGTAGCAGCGATGAGTTCCTTCAGTAATTGCAGCTAATTTTACAGTTTACTCGTTTAAACATTTCAACTTGAACAGGCTATTGGAATTGTTGCCGGGATCATTTAGGTTACAGCTTCTGCTGTAACTAATGAAACTACAATACCTTAAACCGTTATTATATTGTAACAATCTTAGTGACAAAGTAGAATTGGATCTAAAGCTGCGATTCTAATCATTATAACCCGACAGAGTTGAATGGAAAGGAAAAGAAATGAAGCTGCGTTATTATTTTAAGCTGCGTTAAAATCTAAAGTTGAAACTGTCTCAGGTCCAGTACTATAAAATTATGTAAGAGATTATTAACATTTTAATGCTAGCTGGACATATATATATATAATTCGATGGTAAATATAACCCACAAACAAAATTAGTGTACTTTGAATATTTTCGTTTTAGTATTCAATAGTAATAAAAAGAAATAATTAATTGGGTTAACTTTCACAGACGGTAGCCCCGAAATACAAAATTTACTGTAAAATGAACAGAATCAGATGAAATGTCAGTGTGAAAGTAACAAAAATAGGTAATAAAAACCATCGGTGTAAAGTGAGTAATTAGGGATAAAAAAAAAACTAATTTAAATCCTGTACTAAATAAGTTTGCACATTGAAGCAATGTTAGGTAAACAGAGACTAGAGCTTAAAATGGCAGTGTTTTTCAAACCCATTGTCTTATTAACTAACCTAGAACGTGTATGCTGTAATAATGAAGGAAAATACAAAAATAGACCTATAAAGTGGAAACCAATGACAGGGATGTTGCATATGAACCAAATGTGATGAAATGGAGCAAATTGAAGTTACATTAAATGCCATATAGCTTTAGTCATTTTCTCTTATCAATCCCAGTCGAATCAAAAAGTAAATGCGCCATTTTCATCCTAATAGCATTTTTTTATTTCACCGTGAAATAAATAGTAAAATAGTAAAATTATCGTGGACTAGACCTTGTCTATCTCAATGTAAATTTACATTTCAGATATTATAATATAATGTTTGCAAGTGCAGAGTTACTAATGTAAAATAATTTCAAGTGCTATACGACGGTTAAAATAAGTGAGTGTATATGAAAGATGACTGTATTATAGGGGGCAATGGCGATCACCTAAGAAAAATGGGTTATTTCGCAGTTTCATTTGCAAAATATATTGAAACAAATTTGTAAATATATACTCCAATCCTTCTACAATAAGTGTGTAAAATAAAAAGAGGATCACTCTTTCAGTTCGGGAACACGATGAAAAAAACTCAAATTACTACTTTGGTCGCCATTTCCATCACATGTTGGTAATGGCGATCACAGTACCAGCTTAATAAACACACATAGTTTCATAGGCAATTCTTTTTTTTTTCTAAACTGCGCCTTCGAAAGACTGAGAAACATCAACTGAATCTTTTATTGACGTTTTTTTCAAAGACACGTCACAGATATATCCACGCGGTGAGTCCATAGCAGCACAGTCAGCATGTACCCACGATCCACAAAGGTTACATCGATACCAAAGTTTCAGTGTTTGACTCAAGTAGACGTATTTCTTATCTTAGGTCTAGCCTCTTTTATAATTTTTGGCTGGAGAATTATTCCAAAAATTTGTTCGGAATGACGATCACCATTATGGTAAACCTATCACGTTGATCGGCATTCCCAACATTGCTACATTTTGGAAATTGAGCTGGTTATACTGTAAAACGAAGTTTATTTGAAATATAACTATGTGTCGTGCATTAGACGTAAATATAACATTTTATAAATCTTAGTAACTTCAAGATCTTACAACTTACAATTGTACGTATCGTGAATTAAAATATGCAAAACATTATAAGAAAATCAACAAAAACAAGTTTCAGCACGCTGTAGACTTCAGTCTTCTCTGACATCTTCCTCTCTGGCAATTCACAAGAAACCTTGCTACAAGAGGCAGATGACAGCTCTAGTTTGACTTCTCCTCGGGTCACGCAAGAGGGCAAAGTGGGCCGATCGCCATTCCCTTCCTCTCCCCTATACTATTTTCTGCTGACGGAATATTTCAGCATAGTGTACAATAGCTCCATTTTATGTTTACAAGTATAACCCACCTTCGCTAATACACCTGCACCCATAGAACGCATCTCCGCGCTAACAGCGTGCTCACCAGCTTCGCCCTGCCCTGATTCAGTTGGACGGCATTCGTACTTTTAGTGGCCACCTAGCATGGGTTAGTTTGTGTTTTTTGCATAAGTCTGGACGGTATACTTATACTCAAATCGTGGAAAAATTGTAATTTTTCAATAATTATTTGTAGTGGCCCTCTCGAACTTTTTGTATGCTAAGTCGAATATTGTCATGCCGCTCAATAGAAATCTTTTGGAGAACAATGAGAAAAAAATTAAGGAAAAAGTTATAATTTTTCAACAATTCTTTCGAGTAGTGTGTCTAATCTTGATCTGCACTGTGAAAAATATTTTTGACGCTATAAAGCTTCTCAAGTGAAAGTAAAAGTGAAAGTTCCAAAGAATTCCGATTATATGCATTTCTGAAAATCAGATTGCAAAGTTTTTTTTTTTTTTTTTATCTTCGTCTTCCTCTTATCAAGATCTATGGTAATTGTGAAAAAATATTTCTAATGCTAAAACGCTTCTAGAGTGAACGGGGAGGTGAAAGTACCAAAGAATTGCTATTTTCTTAAGTTTCGAAAATCAGATCGCGAAAATTTTTTGTAGTATTGTGTTCCTTAATTCTTCAATACTCGTGGAAAAAAAATATATGTGTGATGCCTCAACCCTTCATCTCAACCCAAATCTAAATACTTTAAGTAAACAAGTATACGGTGATGGCATTTGAAATTTAAAATTCAGGTGAGCCATCTAACTATTAATACCTATAAAATGCGCAAATTTTAACCACTAAAAGCTAAGAGAAGTTCATTAGGTGCTGTCCCATTTTATGGAAGCATACTTATATTCAAGAAATATTAACTTCTCTTAGCAGGAAGTTAATTCTTAATATATATATATATATATATATATATATATATATATATATATATATATATATATATATATATATATATATATATATATACGCCGAAAATTAAATATCTCACGTGAAAGTAGTGGTCACGTAATTGAACATTTTCGAAAATTCTGCTTCTAAAAGGGGTTAGAGGGCCATATCTAAAATATTTCAAACCTCATTTTGTATTCACAAAATAATCGAAATGTGTAAACGATTAAAATTAGTTTTTGAATATAATTAGCATTTACGTCGACTTGTTTTTTTTTTTTTTTAAATCCAATCCACTCACTTTGATTGAAAAAACATTTAAGGGGAGAAGGAAGTTTAAATTTCTTGTGCAGAAAAGGACTGCATTGTATGGAATGTATTTTTGAACATAGCTATTACTTGGGTCGAACTCAAGTTTTCTTATTATTATTATTTCACTTTTATTCAAATAAATACCGTGAGGGAGGATTTCCAAATATACATTTCAAATGTTTCTCTAAACCTCTTTCCTGTGCAAAGAATGGTCATGTCAGCTAGTATCTATAGAAATCTACTTCTAATTCTAATTATCAATTTCTTGCGATCTCTTTTCTAAAGTTCCTTGGAAGTATGTCTTATCTCGCCTACAAGCCTACCAAGCCAACCGTGTGGAGTAGTATGGACAAAAATTAAATTAAATGAAAATTCTAGTTTTACATTTTTTGGCTAAAGAAAGTGGATGATAATGGAGAGGAGAGATATATATATATATATATAATGAAATAAATGGTTGATTAAGAATGCGGTACTGGACGAAAAAAAAACTTTTAGTAAACCCATGAATATGGAGAACAAAAATATAAACATTTAGTTTTATATATAACATAAAATAAACTATTAATTAGATGAGGATATTTATTGTGTTAACCGATGTCAGTAAGCTCTGTTTAATCACAGGAAAACTCAACCATAAACTATCAGTAGTTTATGTATCTTGCTGAGTAAATACATGAAATCTGACATGCAAACATTACACGTTCCAGGAATCACTTCAGCGTGAGATGGCGTACAGTGTAACCGCCTGTTAATATTCTCTGGAGGGGTGCTCGCACTTAACAGAGCAATTAGTGTGCTTATTTTACGCGTGATCGTTTGTGCTATACGATCCAAGTTTCTGGAAGTGATCTGTACCTTTGGAAGTGTTTCACGTATTTTGATCTGTAAGTATTTCAGAATTTTAGGAGTGTAACGAAACTATAATTTTCTTTATCAATGTTTAAAAGTTTTGCTTTCGACACGGTTTCTTTAGAACCAAATATCATTAACGTGTTCTTTCCTTAATCTGGGCAAGGTAAACATGGGAGCTCTAGTCTTATTAATTTAGGGATCGTAAAACGGAGATAGTTTAGTTTAGATTAATTAAGCATATTACTCTTTAATATTTAAAACTATGTAATGATATGCGGGAAAACTTTTCAAAAGGCAAACTTAAGAGAAATAAAATAAAAGGCATGGAGTACCGCACTAAATTTACTCCCTCCACTCTACTAAATGAAATTAAATAGCATTGCAGTTATTTCTAAAACATTTTTATGATATATGAACTAAATTATAATTATAATAGAGTTCGAAGGAAACTTAACTTAGATAAAACTAGTCCTTGTTGTTGATCTTTCATTTTAATGGTATATATTATATTGTAGAGTTGTTATTGTGTTTATTTATCAAACACTAGTGTTGATTACCCACTTCGCTGTATTGAAATAAAAACTTCAAATGCACAACTCCTTACGTTAAGTATTTGGTAAAAATAATAGTAAAAGTTAAATATTACTATTTGTGGGCTGAATTTGGATTTAACCGGTAACGACCCCGAAAACTATGGATTCGACACTAATATCGGTCAATTTTGGTCATTTTAAAATATTTTCCCCCTCCCCTACGTGGCACCGTCAAGGTGAAATTATAAAAAAACACTCCCAGACCCGAACCTCATCAGTGATGAAAATTTGATCGAGATCGATGGGTGGTTCAAGAGTTATTAAGTTACAAACATAGTCACTTTCATTTTTATATAAATGAACGAAATCACTTGAGTAATTTCACGGAAAATCATTTGAAGAAACTAATCATAAGAAACTACCCCTTGTGAATATGTTCAGGAGAAACAACTAACACCATTTATGAGATATAAATAAAATCAGTTCATAGCATTATTATTATTATTAGTAGTAGTAGTAGTAGTAGTAGTAATAGTAGTACTAGTAGTAGTAATAGTAATAGTAGCAGTAGTAGTAGTAGTAGTTGTTGTTGTTGTTGTTTAGTTTAGTTTAGTTTGGTTTAGTTTAATGTTTCTTGAACATACCCTGAAGTTAAGAGAGAATGTTATGGTAAAATGGATGATAATGGTGGAATAAAGAAAGTGAGAGAAAGGAGGAAGCCTCTAGGAAACCAATGCGCAAGGTGCTTGTCCACCACAAAGCCCACTTGGCAGGAGCTGAGATCGTACCAGGAATCCCAAGCCCCAGAGTTAAACTCTTTACAACTGAGCTACGCGGCCCCACGTAGTTTTGGGAAAAACAGTCCGATATGCTAACCCCCTCCTCCTTGTGGACATCTTCAGACGAAATGGTTTATGCCACATTGCAGGGTTCTTAATGAAATATTTATTTATGAAATGTAAACAAAATAGCTTGAGCATTTTGTGATAAAACACTCTGAAAAACTCACCCAACGAGTAAACTACCTTTTGTGGGTTTCTCCAGAGGAAATAATTTCAGCATAATATTACAAGGTTGCTAATATTTGTTAATAAAATATTAATAAAATAGACTGAACAATTTTTGAGAAAATAGTCATAATAAAATTAATTAATCCCCAAAAGTAAATATCACTTGGGTGGATTCTTTCAGGTGAAACAGCTTACATCATATTTTAGCATTGTTAACGATATATATATATATATATATATATATATATATATATATATATATATATATATATATATATATATATATATATATATATACAGTAGAGCGTCGATTATCCGAAGTAATTGGGGGACATGGGTGTTCGGAAAACTGGTTTGTTCGGATAATCGAACTGTAGTGTACTGTGCTGTACTGCACTGTCCTGGACTGTACTTCTACAGCCAGTGCCAAACCAACAGAAGTGTGCTGATTGTTGAAACACAGGGACTGGCGGCTTGGCCGGTCAGCAGCGCCTTATGAAGGCCTTATTAGAAGCAATGTTCCGCCAGCGGTGGCTCAGTGCGGCGACTACTGTGGGAAACTTGGTTTGGGAGTGAGGGGGATGATGGACGGTAGGGTGGGAGAGTAACAGGTGCGAGCGAGTACACAGTTCGGTTAAGCGGTCGTTGGGTTGACCGACGTTCGGATAATCGACGCTCTACTGTATATATATATATATATATATATATATATATATATATATATATATATATATATATATATATATATATATATATATATATATATATATATATATATATATAAATATATATATATATATAAAATAGTCTTTTCTAGAAAAACCAACTATAGTAGAGTTATTAATGGTATTTTCTTTTATGAAACATAAACGAAATCGTTGAAGCAGTTTCCGAGAGAATTATAAATTATGAATTTCATCCAAGCGTAAACTAGGTACACTTATTTTTGAAATAGTCTTATAAAGAAACTTAGGTTTAAAATTCAGTCTCTGGATACGTTAAATGGTATGGCCTATAAATGGGTGTACATCAGGCGCGCAGCCAGAAATTTTTGTTGGGAGAGGTCCAAGCCCTGGGAGAAGGGAGTCCAATACTAAAAACCACTACGTCAATGTAGTATTGAACGTTTAATATTCTGCACCCGAAAAGACGATTAGTAATTGTAAAACACTTCCACCTATATTTTCAGAAAATAAATGGTAGAAATAGATTGTTTTTATAAGAGAAAAAGTACAGAGGAAGTGTAAGATCAAACTTACATGCTACATCAGTTATTTCCTTGTGAAACGTATAGTTTTATTGACTAAGTATACAAATGTACGTTGAGTTAGGAAGCTTTAGGGAGAGTCCAGTTCCGGTGCACATACAACGAGACGAACGAATGAACAGATGAATAGATGGATAAACATCCATAAATTCCTTTCTCGGCATGTAAAGATCATGAAAATGTTAACTCAGTTGAAATCTCGAATTCGATTAATTTCATGATCACCATACTTTCTTCTCTCCTGTCGTAGCTCGAAAGTAAAAAATCACAGAAATAAAATATCACATAAAAGAGTATCGGACATATAAAGGATATACACAAACTCCGCCGTTATTTTTTTATAAAATGTAAGAAAAGTACAGTATTGTATAACCTTTCCAAAATAATGCATTCTTAGTCATATCAATGTACTGATCTACAGTGCATCAGCGCTATTTCTTAGTATAGAAACAAATTTCTTCCAAAAGTTTGCAAAATCGCGGGCCCATGTTTGACAGTAGCATCAATTAACTTTAAAACTCAAAAACATGAATTTACCTATCCTCTAGCCACTGAAAAACAAAGATTTACATCAACGCTGTATTCAAAAAAAACAAATCTTCCCTGTCGCGTCTTAGAGGTGTTAAATCTCATTTTCACTTGCTAACTCCTACACGTATGCTCATACCAAGAGTGTCTCCACTTCAGTTGGAATTCGGGGTTGCCTTTTCTAAATCCATATTACAATATTCTACAACTACTGTCACTACTGAAGTCATTAAGGAATTACAAAAAATAAATAAATAAATAAAATTTTACATTAAAGATTGTATCTATCTATCACAAGTTCCTACCGTAAATGATTTCTACGTTCCTTCAGTTCGTGTTTTCCTAATAGGATTAAAATGTCTAAATTCTATTTTTTTCTATTCAATATGGTATAGCAGTTACAGTTATTTCTTGCATATTTGTCTTGCTTTGCGATCTGCAAATTTTGCGAAGGCTGATACATAATAAGGTCCCTACTTTTGTATATGTTGATGATAAGCTTAATTTTCTTGCACACGATTCTGTGCCGAGTGCATGTGCTTGCAATACCTTTAAATCTGAAAACAGATCTCTACCCTCTCCTAACCTCTAGCCCCTCTCTACTCTGAAACCTCTACTCTCCCTTTCTTCCTGTTCTAAGTAAGTAAGTGGGTTGTAAATGAAAGGGAGTAAAAAGCAACCACAAATAATAAAAAAAAGGCACAAACATAACACAGACACTGTTTCCCAGCAGATGTGTTTGAAAGCTTGGATAAAATGTTATAATTTCTGTTCATTCACACTCATGGCTATTATGAACTTTGTATATATTTAACTTACCTATGTAGGTAAGAATAAGTCATATTGGAAACATCGATTATGTTTCTGTCTTTCTCCAAATCCCTTTGGCTACCCTTTTTCATGCCAGGTTTGCTTCGTATTCTGTTAAGCGTTAAATGTGTGGGATGTCTATATTCTTTAACAGAAAGAAACAAGTACTATAATACTATAGAATATGAATAGGTACACATAGACAGAAGCAGTGGTGGAGCTCTGGAAGATCAGGATCATATCAGGTCTCCTCCTTGGAAACTTCCCTCTACTCATCCATCCAGTGACCCGCTGCTCAGTTGTGGTCATGTTCTTACTAACTGAAATATTGAAAAAGATAATACAGATATAGATGTTTGTGTTGTCAACCATTCAAAATTATTCGTTAATACAACACCAACTACAAGTAACCCCTAAAGTACCAACTTCTGAGTTGACCATTAGAAAAAATATCTTTAATATAATGAGTCTGGAGTGTAACGTTTGTTATAAAAGTATATTGTGACTTTGTTATAAAAGTAGACTTATTTATATACTTTTCTCTTCTGTAGAAATGTATTTTCACTTTGTTTGAATCAAGTTAAGGCAACGTACTTTTCACATAATACATTTCAAGAAAGAAAGAAAGAAAATAACTGACTATATGTAATGTAACACTTCACTTTACCTGAAAATTCTGGCAAAATCTCAATCAGGATGATGGCTGTTTCACATCCAAGACCTCTCTCTATGCTAGGACGAAAATCAATTAAATATGAGAAAAATCTAAAAGTCTGCGCCTATTTTTTTCAAGCGTATAATACAATTAAATACAAAATCGAGATATACGAGCAATGTGGTAGACTTTTCTTGCAACAGCCCTAGTGTAACTTCCGATTTCTTCCCCCATATGGAGCTCTTATCAGTTGCCAAACATGGACAGAAAGTTCAGGTCGTGTACACAATATGAGAAGCGAAGTGTTTTTCGTTTTCTATGATTCAAGGGAACATAGCTTCAGATATCCACAGGAAAGTAGAGTCAGTGTATGAGGAGAAGTGTTTAGCAGTGTAAAATGTGCAGTGATATTCTGCCGATATTCTGCAAGTGACTCCGTAGTAGCTAACACTCGAATTTGGTGCGAGTGGTCCCGGGCTCGATTCCCGGTGAGGACACTCGGTAGACAAAGTGTAACAGATTTTTCAGGCCAGCCATCTTGAATGAGGTTTTCCCTCGGTTTCCCTAATTCACACAAGGCAAATGCCGGGATGGTACCTAACATAATGGTTCTAGGCCGCTTCCTTCCTCTCCCAATCCTTTCTGTTCATTGGATAGTGTGCTCGCCGAGGGACGTCATCCCTCACATACGTAACGTGCTAAATAGCCTTCGATATCGACAGCCCAGAAATGTAATTCCTAATCCTAATGGATATTCTGCAAGTATTTATTTATTTATTTATTGTCAAGCGAACAAAATGAAGTAGAATTTTACAAGCGTACAACTGTTCTAGATTTTACTATTAATAAAAACTATGAATAAGTTTACAGCTCAAAAATAAATTGAATGTTCTTCAATTGTAGTCGATAATTAGTTGACTATGGCCAAGGATATTTATTTCAGTTATTTTGTGTGTGGTCAGCACATTGATTTCCATCATCTTTATTTCTGGAACTAAATGTAACTATATTTTGTTGGTGTTTACGTATAAAATACTCATCTTTAGTTCTTAACAAAACAGAAATCATAGTTCAAAATAACTCGAAGCCATTACATTTCGTTACATAAACAAATGAAAAAATAATATATTTATACTTGAAAATGTCGAAGATAATATGACAAATATTATGAACAAATCTATAATAGAATTAAGCAATGGTTTATAATAAAATAAACTGTATGAATTGCAGGGTATTTGAAGTTAGCAACAATATTTGTCCTTATATGCTCAAATACAAGTTTCTTGAATAGATAGGGACTCTTCACCTTGAAATATACACCTTGAATTTGATATAATCGGAAATATGTTAAGAACTTTACACCTTGAATAACGCAGCAGAATTTTGGTGTCCCATGGTTATAATATGGTCGTTACAAACTGACTAAACTAGGGATAAATCCAGGGAGTGCCTCAATGAACCAGCTAATGTTTCTCGACTTTTAAATATATAAATCAACGTATCTAACGCCGGATTTTTGTTTAAAAGATATGTTTTCTTTTGCATATACAGGAAGAACAAGTAACGTCAACATTTCATTAGGAAATGTAGCAACTGATCAAATTGAATAATGCCAAAAATAGCCTACTTTGCTTCCTAGAACCTTCTTTTGGTGGAAGTTCCTACATCAAATCTCTTTTGGTATATTTTTGAATACTTCGAAGGGTTTTACAGAATGCTTGTTATTATACTTTTGTGTTTGTTCTGTTTGATACGAAAAAAGTTTATTACGAAGAAAATGTCCTGCGGAGCTCATTCTAGAATGTCTGTTATTAGTTGTAGTAGTTGATTTGAGTTTACCGTCCCGTTCAGGAGTGACGCTATATAAGATATGAACCTACAGTTTAACGTGGTATCCGGACCACATTAGTTCCTGCCGGGAATTGAACTCCGCTTTTAGAACAAAATATCTTACCACAGTGAGTTCTTACCCGTTGGAGTTGGAACAAACCTTGTACTATATTTGATATTGGGAAACAGTGATGAAACTGGTTAAGAATTTCATGACCTGGAAGCAGTCAGACCCGTAACCCACTAGGACCGGATTAAACCTCGAGACGACGTAAACGAAAATTTGTATGACACAGTTAAAGTAGTCCTAAACGTTCCTGCTGGTCTAGTGGCTAGCGTGGGCGCCTGTGTTTCGTGTAGTCTCAGATTCGATTTCCGCTAGGAGATCGTTAAAACTTTACTAAAACTTCCTTTAACTAGCATTTATTTTCATTGGTGATCCGCTTCTTTAGCTTAAAGGACTTAATCGTGGAACGTTAACCTAATTTTTCATTAATGTTCATTTCATTTTTAATGTAATTCTAACAATACGATTCTCCCCTCTCTTCTCACTAACTTTATAATTGTCATTCTCTCTCAATGTGTGTGTCTGTGTGTATGTCAACACATTGCACTGAATGATAACTACAAGGTCTAAAAGAGTATAAACGCTTGAGAATTACATATAATTTATATGATTGTAAAGGATTGTCAAAATTCAATCAAGCGAGCTAGTAAAATTTGTCGTTTAGAATGCAGGGGGTGTGGAAAGGGAGTAATACCTACAAGATCGTAATATCACATTTTCCAGTCATAAAACTGTCAAAGCAAGAAAGTAATTTAATTCATCTTTTCGAGGGGAGAAGGGGCTTAAATATTTCACAAATAACATTTTCATAAACTTATTCTTCTCGTGCGGAGAAGGAGAATTTTAACTAGTTGGTTGATAATTTTTAAAATGACATGAACAGTAAAAGCGTGCTTTGAAAATCCAGACTATTGTAACTATATGTCTAATTATTTTTACATAAATCTTTTTAAACCCTGGATTTAAAGTATTACCCAGTCAATATTTTTAAAGGAATTGTTGATTCTATTTCATGGGTTTCAGAATACATGTAACTACTTTTCCAAGCTTATATTAGGAACCTATAAGCACATTTTTTGGAAGCTAGAAATCTGAAATTAAACTATAACTCACGATGCTTCAGCAAGAGATCGATTTTTATACCGAACGTGATTCTTCTTTTGGCTTTTTAGATTAATTGCAACCCATCACGGATCACAAATCAATCACCTTCTCACAATCTTATGAGCTCTAAGACTGATGAGTTGGATGGTTAGGGGTTTAGCGTAACGTAACCGAGACTATATGAGAGATGGTCCTACAGCTTAATTTGGGATCCCGAACCAGATAAACCACACTGAGAATCAAGTCCAGGTCTTCCGCACCGAACACAAAACTGTACTTCCATTTTTCCCATTTATCGTTGGAACAATTATTTGCAAGTTCATGATCAATTTGTCATTGTCTTCTTTAGCCTAAATTTCATAATCATAAAATGTTACATTAAAAGTTACATTTCTTCTGGATCTGACACGAACTCTTCTAGATATAATATAAAGTTCCAGGATATATACTGTCTCTCCACTCGATAACAACGCTAGCTTATTGACCATATTTTGGTTAAATACTGGACATGGTTTATTTTTCCAACATGCTTAAAGATCTAATAGTGACGCGGAAAGCTCATATTTTTTCTTTCCCCTCCTCTTTGTTTTCACAGACAGACCAATATTCCGTTGACGTAATGTGTATCAGAAATTCGTTTTAGAAGCAAAGTGTCTTCACTTCACACTTGATTCGTTTGTGATTCACTTAGTGTCAGCAAAAATGTATAGAACTAATTTCGTCGGTTTCAACTACAACCATTGGAAATGGGTGGGATACCCTGAAGAAACCATGTGCTACGTTTTATTGGATTCAAATCATATTTACATAGTTTCTACCAGAAAATGATTTTCTGTATTTGGGAACCTGCAGCACGGAGAAGATTTTAATTCCTTTTACTCTCTTATTTTGATAGATTCTTGCAACATCAAACAATAAAGCTATTTTCAACGATTGGAGGAAGGCATATACCAAATTTAATTAAAATGAAGCAAGTTTTACGAGAGATAAGGTGAAACACACAGACAAATAGACGGACAGAAACACAAATTTTGGTTGTGTCAGCTGGTAGACACTTGCTATTTCATTTCAGTTGCTTGTAATTTAGTTTCGGATGAAAGTTTCTATTTATATTTTATTAATAGAAAAAATCTAGAACATCCTTACTTTTGTAGAATCATACCTGCAGCCTTATATTATTATCTTAGAAAAGAATAAGAAAAATCTAACAGAATGACACCATATATAAAGCTCTAATACTACAAGTAATGGTTGTTCCTTCGACGAAAAGAAAATAGGTGCACTTGACGAAGATTCAAACATGGATCAGCTGATGTTTGTAGGTTAGTACGTTATCCACTACGTCACATACTCAGATAGTCATGTTTTTCCTATACACTTTAAACATTCAGCTTGTAACTTTTGTTTCTGTCGTCTTACCATATGACAGTTTCTCTGCTTTCCATGCTTGTCACACTGTTCGCGTTATTTATTGTGTAAATTGCATTTGGAAACGTAATATATTTTGTTGTTTTACCAGAATTTGTCATTTAGGGAGGGCAGGAGGGGCAATTTTCCTCCCTCCAAGAGTTTGAAATTCATGTATACTTTAATCGATTGTCTACTAATATATTAGTACAAAACGTGAAAGTCTTACGTCAGTGGTGCTCTTGTTTCCCACAAGCGAAGTCTGAAATGAGGCCCCTGTGTTACAGATAATACGACAAGAGTTTGCGGTGAATATTTGGAAGTTACAGGTCTTGCAATGTATAAAACTATTTTCCGAATAAAGCACATTCGATTTTACGTCCTAATAACTTATATAAAACAGTTTGAATCCTTGAAATGTTTGTGGTTGGAGTGGTCGTAAATGTTTTCATAGTTATAAGTCAGGATGAGCAAACCCGCTTACTCTTTGGATTTTTTCTACTTATGTGAAACACGGTACTGTATAGATCCCTCAACGCATAGGCCCTGGTGCCTTCAAAAGCTTAAATAAATACGTAATTTGAAGCGCTTCCTGTAAAACATATCCCTGACAAGTACCTTAAAGAATAGCCTATAAAGGTGAAATTACGTTATTTGGAAAGTATAGTTCTCTACTATCCCATTTGCGGTTTGCGAAGTGTTTATGACTTCACTTCACAACAAAAAAGCCCTTGGCCGACTTATTTCAGTATTTTTCGTGGCGGTCGCTTGGCTAGCGTTTTGACAGGTCCACTGTTTTTAGTGGAATATCACTCCTCTTTTGTAAGGTAGCATCAGCATTTCGTTGATTTTCATGTTTATTTAAAGCCCTTTTTCAATCCGAAAGGCAATAAATGTTCGTTTCTAGAGAAGCAAGATAATCTACCGTGTGTATCGTTTTTGAATACGTAGTACTTCAGTTGAAACTTTGGTCAGTGCTAGAGTGGTCGGCTGTCGTTCAAGGGGTCTTTGGTTCGATTCCCGGTTACGTCCATTACTTTTTTCTGTACGAGTATAGTAAACACGCTGTATTTGATCGCAATAAAGGAGTTTTGTATTTTGCTTCTAAAAAGTCTTGTATGTTGATAATTTAGTGAGTACTCCCCGAGTTCTCAATGTTTTTGTCAATCAATTTGACTATTAACAAGCAACTGTTTTGAACGAACTAAAAAGGCACTTATTTAGGCAACCCAAAATAAGTAACGCTTTAGATGAATGATAAGCCCTCCCAGCTGGTCTAGTGGCTAGCACGTGCGCCGTTGGTGTACGGGGTCCCGGGCTCGATTCCCGGTGGGAGAGCCTTTGTGAATTTAATTGTCCTCGATGTATCTGTGTTCGTGTCCCTCTCGTTCCTAGGTAAAGCCAGTTGACCGAATAAAGCACGTCAAGCAAGTCAAGTGTAGTTAGGTCAAGTAAGTTGCTGAAGCATGTTCGGTGGCTCAGTTAACTTTTTAAAAAATGGTTAAAGCTGTGATTTGCTAACCCGACAGCCCGGGTTCGATTCTCGACCTCCCCTCTACACAATTTTTAAAATGTTTCATTTACAAGACTGAGCTCCATTTTTATTTCGTGCATTTTTAAGTTGTTGTTTATTGGCACTATATTCTCCCCTTTTCTCTTTGTGTCTCAATGTGTAAATTTTCGCAAATATTATATAAACCAAAACCCTCAGTTATATTTGTAACCTAACGGGAAATACATTAATATGGATAAGTTCTCCAACTCGTTTGAGTGTTATCGAATTTTGCTTTTTTAATATTTACAAATCAATTACCAATAGTTAGCATTTTCAAAAAATATTTCACGAATATTGAAATCAATTTCTTCTTTCGAAGTAGTATTACGTATCAATCAGTAGCGCCGGAACCTGCAAGCTCACGCCCTGTTAGACCAACAAAATTTTCATGGAGGGTTGGGTTCTTTCTCCCAAGTGATCCATCCATACTTTTAATTGATTTACAGGTAGGATTACTGTTAATGATTTCAAGACTCCGTGCAAAGATTTGAGCTAGTTAAAAAATAACCTACTACATATACCGCATAATCCATCCGTATATAATTTGATACGCACATATGTATAGTCATTTGAAGTAAGTTAACTTGTTTATATAATCCCTCATTTGAGTTAATTATAAAATTAACTAAGTCCCCCGACTGTCATCTACTCATCGGCGCTTCTTGTATCTGTATATTTTTCAAGTATCTGTGTATAATTTTACATATGTATCATACAAACAAGAAGTACTGTGAGTACAAGTATCCAAAGACTCCCTTTTGTCATTTCGACAGCCAGCATTTCGCCCCACTCCTACACAACAACCAGCTTTCCGATTTGTGCTTTCAACAGTTGTGAGCAATTTCATGCTGCTGTTCTAGCTACTACCAGACGTAATAAATCTTGGAGCAGGCGTTAGTTGGGTTGCCTATCTCACGAATTTTGTACCTCAAGAATTTCTGTGGCTCACTGTACAAAGGGAAGTTTTCATTTCTGCCTGTTCAGTTAGTGGAATCGCAACTAATATACATATCTATAGGTAATGGTTAGAGGTTTGGAACAAATATTCAACATCTACAGTTGGCCCTCATGAGAACCATTTTGGTACATAAGAGTGGGGACCATTGAAGGGAGGGTGTTAGTGTTGTAAAAAAACGGTTTTTTTCTGTGAAGTTTTTTTTCAATAAAAAATCGTTCTTTTTCACGTTTTTTTTCAAATGTCTGTTTTTTTCTGGCAAATATTTATTGATTTATGTTGCAGATTATTGAAATAATCAACAGAACTTGAGTCGAAGCCCTCGTAATTTACAAATCGTTTGTTTCTTTGTACTTATACGAGCAAAATTGTGTGATTATTCCTTTCGGCCCCAGGTCATTTTTGGCGTTTTCCTACATTTCCAGTTAATGACTTATTGCTCAAAAACTATTCATTCGATTGATATGGTTAAGGCCTTGTTTTTTAGAAAATGGATGTGGCTATTTTTGGGTGTACGTTTCACTGCAGTGTTGCCAACAGGTGGGAAATTATTGAGGGAAATGTAGGAATGAAAATTTACAAAAAATTCTCTAACCGAATTTCAAAATTTTTTGTATCTAGCACCACTGCTGCTATATGGATTCAAGTCATTCAAACAAATCTTTGGTGTGTTGACAAGATACAGTGAAATCCTGAAGTCGCTGGCTTCTATTCAAAAAGGGAAAGAAAAAATTCTGTCATACACATGAAATTTTGACACTTTTTACGCCTCAGAAGCAAAAATCAAATATGCCGGGGTACAGCTTCTCTAATTATCCTATTGAAACTTTTTATGGTGAGTTCTGAAGGGCAAAAAGGAAGCTTTCAGGTAGTGGTACGTTTGTTTCAATGTAGCCAGTAAGAGGGTAATAATAGAGGGGAAAAGGGAAATTTTCCAAATTTTTCACCTAATAGCGGGAATTAATTGTTTTGGCTGGAAACGCTGCCATCAGACAGACGAAAACTATCTGAAAATAAACCGTAGTACTCCAAGAATATATCCTACAAGTATCATGGCGATATATAACAAAGTAACCCATGAAATTAAAAAAAAATCTCATTCTACCTCAGAAATTCACCATTTTCTTACCATTTCCAGAACAGGGTTTATTATAAACCTCAACTGTACTTCCCCTAATTATTCTAGTGAAACATTTTATGGTGCGCTGTGTAGACTAAGGATGAGGCTGTTAGACACTGTACATTTGTTCGAATGTAGCCAACAAGAAGAAAATAGTAGAAATAAAAAAGGGAATTTTTTTCCCAAAATTTGCCCCTAAAATCTGGAATTAAAATTTTCTGTAGCTGGTAACACTATTATCAGACACACACAAACTATCTTAAAATAAGCTTTGGTATCCATCTAATATATCCTACAAGTATTGTGACGATATCTAATAAAGTAAGCATGACAATAAAAAAATATCTCATTCTACCTTTAAAAAAATCACAGTTATCTTTCCAATTAGAGAACAAGGTCCACTGTAAACCTCAACTGTACTTCCCCTAATTATCCTATTGAAACTTTCTATAGTGCGTTGTGTAGAGCAAAGACGAGACTTCCAGATACTGGTACGTTTGTTCCGATATAGCCAACAAGTGGGAAATAATATAGACAAAACATATAATTTTTCCAAAATTTCCCCCTAAAATCTGGAATTAAAACTTTCTGTAGCTTGTAACACTGCTACCAGACAGACGCAAACTATCTTAAATTAAACTTTGGTACACCACTAATATATCCTACAAGTATTATGGCGATATTTAAGGAACAAAGCTTCTAATTACCAAAAATATATTACGGTAAATAGAAAAGTAAGGAAAAACTAGAAAAATCAAGGGTTAGAACCTAAATACGAATTTTACGTGCGCCCCCTAATTACCCCATTGTAACGATCTACTTTCGTTTGTTAAGTAAGGACAAATGTTCGATTGGTGTAAGTTGACTTGCACTCGGACGTATAGGTGCGGATTTATAAACAAAAATTTCTAATTTTTTGCCCAAATATAGGAGAATTTTAATTTCCCTAATTGGCAACACTGCTCACAGGCCCGTCCAATTGATGTCAACAGTTAGGTATCCATCCGAGGTATCTACCTGGCAAGTCTTAAGGATGTCTTTCTACAACGAAGGAAGCTACAGGGAAAAAAGTAAAGGAAATTCGAAATTAGAAAATTCTCAAATTTTTGACTGGGTGAAATTTGAGAAGGAAATTCGACACCAGAAGAAAAAGAAATTAATATGATAAACTATAGTCCAACCATGTTTTGCAAGAATAATATCCCGATATCTTAATTAGTGTCCACACAGGAGCGGATTAAACAAGTGACACACCTGTGTGTGCTACCTGGGCCACCGGGTATACATTTGATTACATTTTTTTGAACTAACTCGTGTTGTTGTTGTAGTTATAGTCTCGACTAATAATAATATCGTTGTAAACAATAACTTTGTAAGGAAAATTTTCTCTCCTTTTTACATCTTAGTTCCAACACTGTCGGTGAGAAATGGAGGGTGTTTTAAAATAAATTTTGGGGTTTTAACTCTTCGTAGTACTTATTACATTTTACGTACAATTATAAGCAATGCATCAAGTAAAAGAGCACCTCAAACAATCTTTGCTACAAGTGTTCAATGTGAGATTCATTCGTCGCACGGCACACATCTAGTCGATAGGCGAGAAAGGCCCATAAACTTTCCGCCATATGGCACAAAACACATTCAATTTAGGGGAGTTTCGTTTCAACTGTACCATCTCCTGAGGATTTGTTGACGGCCAGATGCAAACATTATGAGTGTTCACATTAGCTCTTAGGTGAAATGTCGATTTATCACTGAAGACGACACGATCCAGAAAATATTCATTGTTATGCAGGAATATTTCACTTGCGAAATTGGCACGTAAACCGTAGTCTGTAGGCTTTAGACCTGTAGCAACTGCATGCGATAAAGACATAATTGAAAGCGTCTCACAGACGGTTGCACTGTACAGATTCAGTCTTTATTAGAACACAAAAATCTTTCTGCTCTCTAGTCTCCATCTTTGCTGCTTGCTCTTTCTAACGGCAGACAGAAGAAACAATACATGTACATGCGTGCGTACAAAACTGTTTGAGTTGCTCTTTCATTTGATATAATATTTATAATTGAAGTTAATTGTAATAGATACTACAAAGTTTCAAAACCTTAATATTAATTTTAAAACACCCTGCATTACTTCTAATTGAGTCATCCTACTGTCTTTTATATACATATCATCAGGGCCGGTCCTAGTCAATTTGTCGCCTCGTGCAATGGCATAATTTGCCGCCTCCCCCTTTCTCCAGAAAGAACAAATCTTAAAACTCATGATTTTAAGTATGCTACTCCAGCATGAACAACAAAGGCGAGGGTAAGTGCAGTCGCACTCAGAAAGGCTTAAATACTTATTAAAATGCAATCCCGTTGTGTCTGTTTTTTTAAATATTAATCTATTATGTTAGTGAAAGATAAAGCAAACACACCTGCAGAGGAAAGATGGTAATCCTTTTTATAGAATTCACTATCGAGCTTCAATCTCAATGTATCAGTTTGCAATTCCAGTGCAACTAGCTCTTTTATTTTTATTTCTTGATTTTTTCTTCTACATCTTCTAACATTTAAAAAAAAACTTGTTTCTATCTTCAGTGATAAGGAACTCGTTTCTGACAAAAACAAGACTAGTTTCATATCAAAATTGTGATAACTTACTAAATGAAACAGATATTCACTACTATTCGAGAATTGAATTCTTGCATTTGACAACAATCAAGCAATTTGTGCTCGGATTTATTCGACCATTTGCTTTAGCATTGTCCATGTGGCCTTAAACTAATGCAACCTAAACATAATTTATGGATGCAGTATTCAAATAGAAGGTCAGCTTAGTAAATGTAACTACCATCATCATGAAGTCTGTTTCCAACAAGAAATATTTAATTTAAATAATATACTTGTGACAGATTTTGCCGTACCATCCAAGCTTGCCGTTCCACGCAAATGCACGTGTTGCATATATGCAGTGGCGTATTTAGGGGGGGCTTCCGGGCTTAAGGCCCCCCGAAATCTTACGTACTGTAGTAAAGTATATGAAATATCTTGCAGAATTTTCACATTTTCACTCAAAGCTCCTCCCCCGAAAGTTAGCAAAGCCTCTCCCGAAACAAAATCGTAAATATGCCACTGCATATATGGTAGAGCCGGCTCTGCATATCATATATATCTAGTCGACAATTTATATATGACATTTAGAAAAATACTATTAGACAAATTAGTATTAGTTTTTACCTTTAGACAAGTTATTGGAATTTTATACTCTTTGGGGGCGCGGCGGCTCAGTGGTAGAGCGTTCACCTCCGGTGCTTGGGGTCCCTGGTTCGATCCTAGTTCGCGCCGTGTGGACTTTGTGGTGGACAAACACCGTGCTCGTGGGTTTTCTCGGGGTTCTCTTGTTTCCTCCCACTTTCTTCATTCCACCATTTCACTCATCTTTCATCATCACCGTCTCCTTTAGCCTAACCGGCATAACCGTGGGACGTAAAACTTAAAGATTTCATTTCATTTCATTTTATACTCTTTGTGACATTATTTTCGTGATTATTAAAGGCCTGCTTTCACAAAAACACAAAATTTCATTTCTACTTTTATTTCTTAGTTGATATTGATGAAAACTGCTGAAACCCGAATTGTTAATAGGTATGGTATTCATGTAAATTGTAAAATATTTGTTGCGTATCAGTATCTAGCGTTTAATTTATGTTGCATTTTACGGTGATTTTACGGTGAAAATATTTCATACTTAAATAGACGTAAGATGCATTACAAATGACTATTTGAAAAAAACGAAATTTAGAAAAAAAAGAGAGGCAGTTTTTTTTCTAAAAAAACGTACATTTCTGGAAAAAATACGAACCGTTTTTTTTTTTATTTACAACACTAGATGGTGTCAAAAATATTTAGGTCTGAGGTCCAGTCAGTTCATAATTTGAAGGAAATTTTCCTAATCTAGGGAAATTTCGTGTGTAAATTTAGCATAAAGGGAAATTTTCTAAAATGTGAACATCCAAGGAAATTCTCGCGCTAACTGACAGTGAGTGAACAATGTAAATGTTAAAAATTTCTTTCTTCTTCTGAAATAAACCAATATAATAACAATAGTTTGTGTGGGGGGTTCAAAGTAGCATAATTTGTGCAGGGCCTGATCCAGAATTATCTAACAAGGGATGCACCAATAACTACAATTACATTTGATTTAAATTTGAATTTTTTAAATGCCTTTAGGCATCTGAGGTGAGAATGAGGAATATGGTTTTGCTTGGTGAATTCTTTTTCTTTGATCTTCAGAAAATCGACTTAAGCTGTTGCTTTTGGATAACTCCGCATTCTTTTAAGACCCAAATGGAAATATGACCGCAGAAAATATCGGAAAGTGTTGCTATTTTCACTGCTAGCTTCTGATTTTATATATTAAATATTTATAACGAAAGGGAGTGCACCTGCACGCTTGCACCCCCTAAATCCGGCCCTGTTTGTATTTTTGTAAAAAAAAAAAGAAAGAAAAAAAGAAAAGAAAAAAATTGAAGCATAAAGCAAATGAATAAAATAAATGTGGGGGGCAGACTACTAAATATTTTTCAAAAGCTGACAATATTTCTTTTGCCCGTTTTTCGAAAGTGAAGAGAGATAATGAAATGTAACTTACCACAATAATAGATATTGTTACTCTAAGCCCGAAAATACAAATGGGAAGAATTTTCAGTGTTGTCATCCATAGAAATTACAGTGTGACCAGAATTTCAATTACCCCAAAATTTAGGTTATGGCTGCGACTAGAAAAATAAACTCAATGGCAATTGGTAACCTATCATGCTGTCTATGTTCCTTGTTAATTATTTTTAAAATAATATTTGTATTTTTATTTTACTGATAACTAAAAATTATTTATTTTGAACTCTTTGTTACAAAATAAATACAAATATTTCTTACAAAGTAGTTAACAAGGAACACAGACAGCATGATAAGTCATCAATTGCCGTTCAGTTCATTTTTCTAGTCACTACCATAACCTAGATTTTTGGGTAATTCAAATTCTGGTCACACTGTAAATTCTATAGATGGCAACACTGAAAATTCTTCCGATTCGTATTTTCGGCTGTAGAACAGCATTATCTATTACTGAGGTAAGTTACATTTCATTGTGGGTGACGGTGAGTGTAGGTTATGAAAAATGTCCATCTCTTGGTTTGTAATTCTACCTAGATCCACAATACAAACTATAAACGAAACTCACTAGCTTATTGGTAAATTAACACTAGAAGTTTTACATACCCTATTGGTACCAACGATTAATAAAATATTCAAATTATTAACAGCTTAGATTTAAAACAACAATTTGAACAACTGTTTGTTACTTATTTAAAAGAATTTGTAACAACAATTAGCAATATGCATAGTTTCACTATATTAATTTGTACTTTTCAAGACGTGAAAAATTAAATCATCATATTTGAAGGTAAGACGAATGTTACATAGGATTATTATGCTAACAACCATTAGAATAATTTTCTCTTTCAGTAAGGGTTTCACTAGCATATATCCAATTATTTCAGAGTTTCAATTATGAATTTTGTTTCCAGCAAGCAAGTGAAAATGTATACTATCTACTAAAACCCATATACAACAAAGACAAAATTTTCCGTGGGCCTCCACTTCAGGATTGAAAATCGCTTCTCAAGCAGTAGTCCGCGGACCGTTAGTGGTCGTTGAGGTCTGGTCTTAAGGTCCTCTTAAATTGAACATTAGTGCAATCAAGACAGAAAAGCTAAGACTCAGCTGAATTCGTACCACATACAATAGTGGGGAATCTCAGAGTTGGGAAATTTCATAAGCAAGCATCTTTCACTTTTTCTGACAGACCATTTTGTAAAATTTATTAATGCATAAAACATTCTTGATAATCTTGAAATAATGACAAACTAATATGTATTTTCTTGCATTAATACCAATATGCAATTGAGTGAATTCTAACAATATAAGACAAACATCTCAGTCTGTGAGTGACGCTAATTCTAATCTTTTAGTTTAACATCGCACGCTATACCCTTTAGGCTAAGGGAGACAGGTGATTAAGGCAACTGAATGATAATGGAAGGATTGGTGGAATAAGGATGTGGGAGGAAACGGGAATACATTATGTTGTCCACCAAAAACTTATTTGCCTGGTAGTAATTCTAATCATGAACTATTACACTAATAGATATAGCTAACTGCGCTTTCAGTTGTTAATTAAATACTACTAATTTTAAAACTAATAATTTTACTTAAATATTACTTTAAATATGTATATAGGGTTTTAACTGATTCAGAATATACTTTTAAAAACTATAAATTTCTTTCAAAAAACATAAGAATATAATATTATGGCTAGTAAAAGTACTCCTCACTTTAAAAAGTTTGAAAAACACTGCTCTATAGAAGGGAAAACGTACCTTGTTTAATACCATTTGAGATGAAACATGAGCATAACCATCACCTTAAAGATGGGGTAGAAACTACATGAATCCTTCTGGGAATAGAACTCGAGTCTTCCACAGGAAAATATGGTATTGGTACAAAACGAATTTCAATTTGTAATGTGTGGGTGCTAGAGGGCTCTGTACTAATTTATCTGCTTACAACCGACAGTCGCAAGGAGAAATCAAAAGGTTGATTTCTTCACAAATTCCGGAAAGATAGATATGTATTTAGTGCTTGCAAATAAACTTGTAGACGAAAGGATGGCTGAAAGTTTATTGTACCGCGATCATTCCACTAATGGGCAAGTACTGGCCGAATTATGAAATGTTTAAGAATTTGCTATACTATCTTCGTGAAACCGAGAACTGTTAAAACTGCAACAATGACTAAATGTCTTCTACGAAAAGCTGAAGAAAGTCCGTAAGTCCCGCATAGCACGAAAACTTGTATGTCGCGTACAAGATTACACATGACGTGACGTGTCGTGTGAGTGGTCCATCAGTGGTCTACATCATGTGAGAGAAAGGATTTTCATAGTAGATATGCTTTCTGCAAGTCCTTTTCGTTCTCCGCTTTCAATGTTATGTCATCAGCAAACCTTATTGTGCTGAAAACCATGCTACTTTTACGTTTCTCGTTTTTATCAATGAATTCTTTCATAGCTTGGTTGAACAAGGGAGGTGAAAGTTCACATCCTTGCCTTACTCCTTCACTTACACTTGCTTCTTTTTTTAATCTCTTCCTATAACAGCTGTCTGGTTCCTATAAAACAGGATATTAAACTTCCTAAATAGGGGATCGTATTAACGTCTTTAATTTTCTCTTCGTCTAGCCATACGTTTGCCTTTTCCTGTCCTGCTCTTGTGCACTTTATCACTTTGGTTTTCTTCTTATTTATCTTCATTTTACATGTTTTTTTTTTTCAGTTGGTCGTTCAGGTTTGAAGGTGCTTCCTGCAAGACCTTTTCGTTCTCCGCTATCAATGCTATGTCATCAGCAAACCTTATTGTGCTGAAAACCATGTTACTTTTGCGCGTTTCTCGCTTTTATCAATGAATTCCTTCATAGCTTCTTCTATATAGATGTTGAATAGGAGAGGTGAAAGTTCACATCCTTGCCTTACTTCTTTACTTACTCTTGCTTCTTTTTCTCTTGCTCTTTCTGAGAAGACAAAGAAAGACACCAAATAGACTATATACTGGTCCGACAAGCATTTAGAAATCAAGGGAAGAGCAGTAGGAGTTACCCAGAATCAGATGTTGACTCAGACCATAATTTAGTTTTGATGAAGAGTGAACTCCGACCAAAGAGGAAAAGAGTGGTAGCACCAAACAAAAGATGAAACACAATCAAGCTAAGAAGAGATAACGGAACCGGGTGAGAAACGGTGCCGGGTTTTTGAGAAAACCGAAACCAGTTTTGGTGAAACCCGAACCGCTTTTTTGAGAAAACCGAAACCGGTTTCGGCGAAAAACCGAACCAGTTTTTGAACACCGAAACCGGTTTCGACGAAAAACCTAACCCAAAACCGAAATCGTTATTCGGATTTGCTAGAAACCGGTTTCCAATTTTTTATAAAAACCGGTTTTCCCATCCCTAGTACTTACTCCTACTCCGAACCGAGCAATGGCAATTGTTTGATGTTAGATACTTGTTTTGCCATCTGCAGTGCGATGTTCACACATTGTTATACTTTTAGTGAGATCTACCGCCGAAATCTGGCCACGGAGGTTAAATGTCATATATTTTCGTCTCACTACCTCTAGTATCACCTACCGTTGAGCACAGGTGTGAGTTTAAAACACCCGATATTAAATCTATCTAGGTCCGTTTATTTTTATCTGAAATCCCAAATGCTACGTCAATGATCTGCCAACTGAACCACAGCCGCTCAATCTGATTAGAGCGTGTGTTATTTTACTCGCTCATTTAGCGAAGCTCCTTTCGCACTAATGCCCTAAAATTTTTAATGGCTCTCCCTCTTGTTGCCCTCTAGAAACAATCCTAGCTACGCTATTGCTTGTAGGATTGTTCTGTTCCATATGTAAAATATGGTGAAGTTAATTTTTAAAAGTATCAGCTGTAAATTAACAGTTTGATTATATCGTTTCATGTGTTTTCACGTGTACTAGGTTATACGAATATAGGAGGAATCAATTACAAGGTTGTAGAAAATATTTATGCAGTTGAACTTTCACGTGTAGAATGTTATCGTGTCCCAAATTATAATTAGATAAATTCGATTTAGCCGAACGGAATTGAAATGTTTTTTCACGTTATAAATAAAAGTATTTGCACTATCTAAAGGATACACTAAAATCACATTCTCTATCATCACAGGTCTAGTGACTAGCATGCGCCTTTGGTGTGCGCGGACATGCGTTGATTCCCGGTAGATATAAACATTTTGCAAGAAAAAATGCACATTTTGTATTTCTTTTCGTACTCTCTATCATTTATTCTGAATATCTGGTAGTTAGTATTAACCAGTAACAGCTGTAGCAACAGGTGGTACAAGCGTTACAACATACCGGGATTCCCGGACAAAGAAGTCCTGGCCCGCACCGCAATTACTGTTGAAGCTGACAAGGAACGGAAATGAACCTGTCATCCGGACATCCAAATTAAACCTAGTCCATTCGATAAACATAATAAATATATGTTCATGCACAAAAAATAGGTGCCATGGACAACGGAGTAAGTCCCTGGGGCCCATTAACCCTGTTAGTATAAAGAAAATCGTAGACTAGCTATTGCATCAACATTATTCATTGGAAGGTCATGATTTATAGTTCATTCTCTTCAGCATGAGCAGGCTTTCCACAGGTGCTTTGTATTGGAACCAATAATGTACTTAAACAGGGAAATTTGGGAGAATGTTGGGAAGATTCTCTCTAGAAATCTCTCTCATCAACTTTGGACGTCTTTGGAGTGGCCCGGGTAAAATCACACAATCCAAATGTATCTCAAAAAATACTATAGGGAATAAGAAAAGTGTGTACCAAGTCTTGTCTTGATAGACGGAATTGACATGAAAGAAAAGCTTGTATACCAATACACGTTTTTCCCTCATACCTATTTTGTCTACGATACGTCTACGAAGATAATGAATCTTAATTTACGTCCGTAGAGTAGTTTGTTAGCGCGTTCTCCTTGCCTATTTTACTTTTTCCATGATCATCGGTTCAAATCCTATAGCCTACATTAACTTTTGTTTAGAAAACTTGATTCAGTAAATCTGTATGTTTTGTTCTAATAATGTTCTTTAGTATTCTCCTATTCATTCTAATTTATTTCAATATTTCCAAATAATGCAGAATTTTGTCTTTTAAAATTGTACACAACTCTGAAAAAGACAAAACTTAATTTCTATCATAATTATTATCACGACCGAAATGGAAAACTTATAAATATTTGAAATATTAATTAATATATGACTAAGCTTATAAATGAAATAATACTAAAATAAAGCATTTACTGCGAATAGTCTCTGTAAGCAATATAGACAGAAAATGGGCAGGAATAATAAAAACATGACTTATTAATTGTCTATTAAAAGTATACTAGGGATAGTTCTCAACCCAAGTAGAATATTCAGTCTTTATTAAAGAATGAATATTCAGCCTTTGCTTTCGGAAATCTTTCTAATGTCCACTTGTATAAATATGGTAATGTATAGCACAATCGCAACAACTGGCGATTGAGAACGATGAAATCACTCGAAAGTATTGAAATGAAATTATTTAATTCAACGTCCTACATTTATTCTTTTAATGCTACAGATGACGGATAATTAATGAGGGTAAACGAAAAGGAAATTAAATTTTTGTTTCCCTACCGGGAATAGAACCCGGAACTGCAAGCACTGAAGTCGCACGTGCTACTCGCTAGAAGAACATGAAAGCCTTGAAAGTTAATACTTTGTCTGACGGTAGAATATTCTATTCACATATATTTGCAACAGTTTACTTACAGAAAATAACTTAGCTACTTTCTTAATTTACTTTTGTAACAGCTTGTAATAGTATTCATTAACTTCAGTATAGCACACACTCCGCTATCGAGTCACAGTGATTAAATTATAGATAATATGTATTTTGTTTCTCCGATACAGATAATATACCATTATTTTTGTAAAATGTTTATTATTTTCATGAAGCAAAATTTAATATTTTCCTTGGGTTGAGAACTGTTCCTAATATACTTTTTATACAAAACTAATAGTTCACTTTTTATTATTTATGTTCATTTCTACAAATTGCTTGGAGAGACTATTTGCAGTAAATGTTTTATTTTAGTATTATTTCATTTAAGGTTAGTCATATATTAATTAATATTTCATTCACTGACACAAAATGCCTGATCGCTTCACATATTTTGTAGTTTATTTCTATTCAGTCGTTCGTTTACGTGTAAAATGTTTAATACCTATGATTATTAGAGCTGTGCCATATGTATAATAACAAACATTATGAGAGATTTACGTAGCATTTCTAATAAAACAAAATTCCCCTTTGTTTGTGGACTGTATTATTTTGAACACAAAGTTCGTTGCACAATATACTATTTATTATATTGTAAACATACAACTAAAGACAATAATTATTATGCATAAGCAACTACACATTATGCAGTCACACACGCCACGTTGACACTCATAAAAAACTATCAATCATCCAGCGCTGCCAGATACAAAACAAAAGAATAATGAAATGCGGCCGAACATACCGCCCACCTTGAAATATCATTTCAATACTATATATTATTCTACACATTACACTACACATTCTACATATTATTCTTCATTAAATGGAAGAGGAGAAATTTTTACAATTGGTCGTTTAAAGACACCTTTGCTAGTTTTAATAGTAACAGTTCTAACAATATTATCTACACCTGGATGAACAGCAACTACTCTTGCTAAATTCCAATGTTGAGGAGATGTCTTATCTTCCTTCACTAATACTAAATCATTGACCTTGATAGCATGTTTACACCACCACTTTGGCCTATGTTGCAGCCGAGACAAATATTCTGTTTCCCAACGGTTCCAAAAATGTTGGAGTTAATTTCCAGCGTGACAAATGATTGATTTTTAATTCACACAAATTTGGTTCAAGTATTGCTACTAGTGCTTGGTGAATTAAGAAATGACCAGGAGTTAATACCTGATAGTCATTAGGATCAGAAGATAGAGCAGTTAATGGTCTAGAATTTAAACATGCTTCAATCTGACACAAAACTGTATACATTTCTTCAAATGTGAGTACAGTGTTACCAACTACACGTCTCAAATGGTACTTGACAGACCTTACACGAGCTTCCCGTATGCCTCCAAAGTGAGGTGAGGATGGTGGATTAAAATGCCAATTTATAGATTGCATACTGAGGTAATTACATACATACTCTTTTGAATCACCATTCCTTACAAGTTTCAGTAAGGATTTTAATTCTCTGTTTGCACCTATGAAATTTGAACCACAATCACTGTAAATATCAGTAGGTTTTCCCCTTCTAGCTATAAAACGTTTCAAAGCTGCAATAACTGACTGTGTTGAAGCATCACTTACCAATTCTAAATGGATTGCTTTGACACTGAAACAAATGAAAAGTGCTACATAACCTTTGAACAATTTTGAATTTCGACTTTTCATTTTTTTTAACATTATTGGACCAGCATAATCTAAACCGCAATGCAAAAATGGACGAGATGGTGTTACTCTACCAACAGGAAGTTGACCCATTAATTGAGAGGCTGTTACACTTGATTGTTTGTGACATATTACACACCTTTTACAATTTTCCTTACAAAGTCACGACCACCAATAATCCAAAACTTTTGTTGCAAAACATAAAAGTAACTGTGAACCTGCATGAAGATGCTTTATATGTTCAGATTTTACAAGAAGTTCCGTAATTCTAGCATGTTTTGGAAGTAAGATAGGATATTTGAAATCATATGTTACACTAGCATTTTGCAAGCGACCTCCAACTCTCATGACATCATTTTCATCAAGAAATGGATTTAAACACAATAATTTGCTATTATAAGGCAGAGGTTTTTTCATACGTAAGTACTTTATCTCAAGTGGATATTCAGATTCTTGAGCTTGTTTTATCCAATGCATTAATGCATTTGACAACTCCTTTGTAGTTAATGGTCCACTACATCTTAACTCCTGTTTACTTTTACTATTCCTAACAAATCTTTTACACCAAGCGGTAACACGAACTAACCTAGATAATGATGAAAATTTATCTACTATTGTACAGTCAACCTGCATGTTAACAGTTAAAGACTTTTGCTCACATTGAATAGAATCTAGATTTTTGCAATTAATATTTACAATAGGTAACTCTGATTCCATCAACCACTTTGGCCCATTCCACCATAGTGAATAAGACTCTAATTGTGACGGATTCAAACCACGAGAACTACAATCAGCTGGATTGTCTTTCCTCGATGTGTGCGCCCATTTAATAAAAATTGATTGTTGGATCTCAGATACCCGGTTAGCCACAAATGTTTTCTATTTACTCGGACACGAAGAAAGCCATGCTAACACAATAGTAGAATCTGTGTAACAGACCTGTTCAAACTTGATTAACATTGACTTAATGACTGTATTTACTAATCTACATAACAATACTGCAGCACACGATTCTAACCTAGGTATTGATATAACCTAGGTTGCTTTACAGGGGGCAACTTTAATCTTTGCAGCAATCAGGTATACTTGCACATTTCCAGATGTATCTATACAACGTACATAAGCTACTGCAGCATACGCCTTTTCACTAGCATCTGAGAACCCAATTAGATTATATTTCACAATATTTTCAGAAGAAATACACCTTTTGATCTTAATCTGTCTCAACAATGGCAATTCTTAACAATATACTTCCCACGAGCGAGCAATATCATTCGGAAGTACGTCATCCCATTCAATTTTTAATTTCCATAATGATTGTAGCAACAATTTTGCAACAATGGATACTGGAGATAACCAACCAAGCGGATCATACAATTTTGCAATATCAGATAGTAACATTCGTTTTGTCATTACTGACTTATAAGTGGGAACAACAATAGAAAATGAAAATGAATCACATGATGGATTCCACTGTATACCTAAAGCTTTTACATTCTCATCTTCATTAAAACAAATTAACGATTGAGTTTCTCTTAAGTGAGAAGGTATACTATTTGGCACATTCATGTCGTTGGTCTGAGTACAATACCATTGCCTCACTACTATCAGCTGCACCTGAAAATTAAATTATCAACAAAGAAATCATTCATGACTAATTCTGCGGCTCTGGGATAACAATGACCTTCATCTACAGCTAACTGTTGCAAACACTTTACAGCCAGATATGGAGCCGAACTGGTTCCATAAGTAACAGTTAACAATCTAATCACTAATAGGTTGGTCAAGTTATTTGTGATTCCTGGGACTACTATTGCTTTAGTATGAATATTATCATTACTGTACAATGACTAAAAACACAAATCAACTATTGCATGAGAATTGCCAACGTTAGAACCAGTAACACCTGATATGCTCATGTTTATTTTCTTTGTTTATGCGTAATTTCTGGACGCAACGTTCAGTTACAAACGACAATTCACTGCCACAATCGATAAGAGCACGAAACTGTATCAACTTATTTGTATTATCTTTGATATTTATGACAGCGGTGGACAACAACACCTGAGGAATTAGTTTTTGATTTATAGAATGAGAACAATTTACATGATCTACTTCATCCTTTTCTTCAAAATGCAATAAAGTATGATGTTTTTTGTTGCAAGTGTGGCAACCCTGCTTCACATTACACTTATTTACGGAACAATTTAAGGTCAAACAATTGAAACAAAGCGAATTCTTTTTCACAAAACTATGCCTATCATTCACTGACATATTTATTAACTTTTGACATTTATATAGCTTGTGGTTATTTTTACACATGATACACGACACAATTGGACTTGAATGATGCACTAACGTGTTGCCTTTTTTTGTTTGTTTTTAAAGCAGACTTGTCTGCCGGTGATCTTGCACTCACTGCAGCTAATGCTTTGGCACGTTGTAATACGAACTCTTTCAACTGTTCGAAAGTTGGTTTCCCAGCCCCCGCCAAGTGAACTTTGCGGTGGACAAACACCGTGTGCGTGGGTTTTCTCGGGGTTCTCCCGTTTCCTCCCACTTTCTTCATTCTACCATTTTCATTCATTACTCATCATCACCGTCTCCTTTGGCCTAGCCGGCATAACCGTGGGACGTAAAACTCAAAGATTTAATTTTTTTTCGAAAGTTGGTTGTTCGTTTTTCTTCAATGAAAGCTCCCATTGTTTCCTGGTGTTCTTATCTAGCTTCTCACCCACATGGTAAATTAAAATCACATCCCAATGTTCCACTGGAAGGCCTAAGGATTTAAGTTCACACCAGTAGCGTAGCCAGGATGTGTGTTTGGGGGGGCCCAAGTGCTGTTATAGGTACATATAGAAAAATTACAAACAAGAAAATATATAAACATAAAAATATATAAAAAATTACAAACATCAAAGTACTAAAGTACATTGTCGGACCTCTTTGGGGGGGGCCGGCCCCTCCGGCCCCCCCCTTCCCTACGCCACTGGTTCACACATACACTGAACACTATTGTCAACCAATCTTCGTAGCTCACACGATGACTCATTCTTCACAGCTGGTTGAGTAATGAACTTGCTCAAAATATGATTTGCTAGCTCTCTCACATCTTCATATCTTGATTTAAGTAACTCCCATGCTACTTTATAGTTATCATCAGATATGGAAATAGATTGCAACAATACAGCAGGCTCCCCTGATACAGCTGTCTTCAAATACTGCAACTTTTGAGCATTTCCTAACCGATTGTTATTATGAACAGCAGCAACAAATAAGTCACGAAATGATAGCCAATCCTGCACTCTACCACAAAATGTAGGAAGTTCTAAGTCTGGCAAATTCACATCTGTGCACTGTTTATTAGATGTATTTACCTGCTCAGTATAAGGTGACTGAATATTGTACAAAATTTCTAAGACAGAGTCCAACTTGTTTTGCACTTCATTAAATTCTCCGTCATATGTTGCAAACTCACTTTCACAGGGGTGTAGCCAGCAGGTTTGGGTAGGGGGGCCGTCGTTTTTGAGGGGGGGGCAGCTACAATGTACAAAGCCAAAAAATGTGTTGCTGCTAGTGTTTTTGAGGCCTGAAAGAAAGGAAAATTTTGGTTTCCTTCTGGAAAACTAAAAACACTATTTTAGCTTATTATTATTATTATTATTATTATTATTATTATTATTATTATTATTATTATTATTATTATTATTATTATTATTATTATTATTATCCATAAATTATATTCAAGATAGTTTTTATTATGCTTAATCAAGAACTACTGTCCGGGACCAAACGCTATACTTTTGTGCATAACTATAAAGGTAACCAAGAAAGTTCTGTCCCTTTTCGTGGAGGTCTGTGTTCAATTGGACCTCACACCGTGACTTGAATGCGAGTGGAGATAAGGCGAACGTCCGTTGTTGGTGTGGGTATATCCAACATACTACCTGGTTGTGGCAAATCAGACACACCATGAACTTGCGTAAAGACAGAGGGAACATGGGCCATCCACAGAGCGTCATAAGAGCATGTATGCTGAACGAGTTCAAATGGAGGTCAAACGCCGCTGTAGCGGGACAGAAGATATGCCAGGCCTTTGGTGAGGGTGTCGTGACGACGCGGACATTGCAACGATAGTTTAACAAGTTTAAGGACGATGACGAAACAAACGAAAACACCACGTGCCAGAAGACCAACACATGTACAAAAAGGAACTGGGACTACAATTCAGTGTGTGGAGAAACCATTCGGCAGCACATCCATCAACTTGTGAAGCACTACAAGTTGGGTCGATGGGTCTCTCATATTTTGACTCCGGGCCAGAAGGCAACGCGGCAGTCTCCTGTGTTTATTTACTGTTTCGGAGCCATTTCTGGACAGGGCGTTGACATGTGATAAAAAGTGTGTCCTATACGAAGCTCCACGGCGCCGTCATTATTGGTTATCATCCCATGAATCAATTTCAAAACAGCCGAAACCAGCACTGTACCAGAAGGTCCTTCTGTGTGTTTGGTGCATCGTGCATCGGGAACTGCTACCAGCTGGTCAGAGTATCAATGTAACTGTGTAGTGTCAGCAGTTGAGCTGTGCTCAAGAAAAAACTCAAAACTCTGGAGCCATCACTTTTGAATTGCAAATGGGTCCTCGTTTACGGGAGAACGCTAATTCCCACGTGGCTAGGATGACTCAGGACACCATTTTTCGCTTTGGATGGGAAACAATATTGCAACCACTATATTCCCTGGGTATTGTACCGTCCGATTATCACATGTTCCATTCTTTGGACAATCACCTTAGAGGACGCCAGTTCAAATCCCTAGTAAAAGTCCAAAATGCACCTGATACTTTCTTCGTTTCACGGCCCACAAAGTTCTACCGTGATGGATTCCATGGCCTTCCAGAACATTTTCAGAAGGACGTCGATGCTGATGGGGACTATCTTCCATGTTAGGTGACATATCGATGTTCGAAGGTGGTGGATGAAAAAGCAACAAAACTTTTGTTGGTTACCTTTATATTTAAATTTAAGACCTTGTATACAGAACCTATCTACACAAGATTGATTTTCTTTGAAATTTCACTTAATTTCTTTACGGTTTCCTGACAAAAATATTTATTTATTATTCGTGACTAAAAAAGAAAAAAAAACATAATTATTTTATTACACTGAATAGAAATAAAAGAGAGAGTGAATGAAATCCAAATCCAATAAAAGCATTGTTTCTCACCAAATTGTCCATCCTCTATGTCTTTTAAAACACTTGTTAAAGCATATAAAAATATACTGTACTTACAAATCAGTTTAGTACCTTTGTTTTATGGCTGTATTTGTCTTCAAACTGTCAAATATAAATCGCAATAAATTGTGTAATCTGCTGTCACAAAAAAGTATCCTATTTTTCGATCGGTATAAGAAGAGATACTATACTATTTTTCGATCGGTATGGAAAAACAATATTTCTCCATACTATTTTACCATAAATTATTAATTGTCAATAAACTTTGTGTTGCTTTTAAATGAATGAAGTGAGATAATTTTACTACGATGTTTTAAAAGCTGGTCATTTGGGGGGGCCAGGAAACCATTTGGGGGGCCTGGCCCCGATGCCCCCCTTCCTTGGCTACACCCCTGCACTTTCACCACACACAGAAATGAACTTTGTAATGAGCTCTGTGCAATCGCCATGTAATTACGTAGCACATTCAGTATACAGCTTGATATTGAAGTTAGGCTTGTCTTTATTCTCGTTCACTTTATGTGTCAACCTTTTTATTTCACGTTTAAGTACAGTTTTCTTACCTATGAGCTCTTCCATTGTTATAATTCTGCACCACTTTGACAATGCACTACAAAATGAAGATACTGCGCCACAAGTTTGCAAACCACGCACATGCACAACTGGAACAAAATCCGGTCGGTAAGGGCCAATTTAATGTTTGTGGACTGTATTATTTTGAACACAAAGTTCGTTGCACAATATACTATTTATTATATTGTAAACACACAACTAAATACAATAATTGCTATGCATACATAACTACACACTATGCAGTCACACACTCCACGTTGACACTTATAAAAAAACTATCAATCATCCAGCGTTGCCAGATACAAAATAAAAGTATAATGAAATGCGGCCGAACACCCCTCTATTTGTAAATTTCACTGCGCGTTTGGCACGGTTACGAAAATGGACTTAGGATTTGGCAATGAAAGTTTCGGAGATTTTTTTCTAATTATAACATGTTTATTTCTTACTTTTTATTGAAATATTTTTGTAAATATGTCTTTTTCATTTTTCTGCATATTTCGAAGAAGACATGTGACATTTTCTATTATAAGAAAGAAAGTTATTTCTATTTATGTTAGGCATGTGCAAGTTGGAACACGTAAGGGCAAATCACAGAAGACTTTTACTGGCGTCGAGAGCCGTACGAGACAATGTATAACATTTTGGCAAGAATTGGATAGATATATTTAAGGCAGAATCTCATTCTCGTGCACTAACATCACAGGAACGTCAAAACTTTTTTGTCGGTTGCCAAGCATAATTACTTAGTAAAGAAAATATAAAAATCTTACTTATAACAAGTTTTGAAGCACAAAGTTGAGTGAGAAGGGATGGTGCTAAAGAGAAATACTAGCTTCTGGATTGTTTTAATATGTTGTAAGTTTCAGTGCGTGTTCAAGGGTTGCAGTTTCAATTGAGTTTTAAATATTAGGTAAGACATAGAGTTTAAATAATGAGTCTTACGGGCCGGATAAAAGGAATAAATGGGCCGGAGCCTGCTGTTGCACGTGGCTGATTTATGTAATTTCTAAAGACATGAAACAAATTTTGGACACAAGTGTATACACATAAGAGAATAAATTGAAAACTTGTATATTGATCTTTTGTCCCCTCCGTGAAAAAACTCCTGCCGGCGTTACTGGTCGTCATCATGTTGTTTACTTACTGAATTATTGTTTTGTACAGAATAAATACTTGTGTATTTTATATAATACTTAGAATCCTTTTTACATTTATTCCAGCTCTTGCTTTACGACAGCAAAGAATATTCGTGTTCAGTTTAATCAGTTTCTATTGTCAAATAAAGACAGTGAGACAAATGTAATGATTCACCCACACATTTAAGATTTAGAAGAGTGTCCTGCGAACAGGTCATGGTAAATTCCTGAACTGTGGAAAGCACCCTTAGACTTTCTATTATCAAGCAGTTATTAGCTGAGCCGGTAGAGTGCTGGCTTCCTAATCCAAACTTTGCGAGTTTGCGTCTACCTCTGGTAGAGAGGATTTTCCTGATTTAATTCTTGAATTCGAAATATTTCTCTTTTCACTTTATCTCCCAATCCTAGGTAGAGATGTTTGCATGCTGAAATAAACATATTAGAATATAAGAAAAGAAAGATAAATTACATGATTCCTTTTGCAATTTTTAACTATATTTTCACGTTTCTAGGACGTTTGTAAACGTTTATATTTCTAGATCTCTCTTTCACGCTCTTACGTGTGTATTAACTCGAGTATTTTAATTCTTATAGTTCCTTAGTGATTCATATAAATATTACAGATGTATCTCTTTTTTCTCTTCTCTCTACTTCATGTCTGGCGATGAATATTCTAACAAATAGGCTACAGGGTGATTTTAAAAAGTAAGAAGATATACGCTATCAGAGTTTGAAAAGGAAACGAGTTCTTAATAATAATAATAATAATAATAATAATAATAATAATAATAATAATAATAAGTATAGTTTCTCTTTATCTTGTATGAGAGGCCCCCAGGTCTGCTACGCCACTGGTGTCCCTTATTCTATGTTTGTCTCTTTTTCCGTTTCGTGTGGATGTTTGTTTTTGTACTGTTAGGCTTTTATATTAAACCTTTTACATTATATAACTTTTTTCTTTTTCACGAGAGTATTTTATTTTATATTTTATTTTTTTGGAAAAAGGGGAAAAACTCCTTTCCTGTGATACCTACTTCTTACCATTCATCTTGTTTGAACTGCTTAAGTAAGATCATTTTTTAACTTTTTGTCATCCATTGCCCTCACGATAATAAAATCGTCATGCTTAAAATTTATTTTATTCTCTTATTTGCAGTTTGCCACACTGATATATTTGTAACAAAATTGAGGTTTGGTGCAACAACTTTGTAATTCTCAACCACCCCAACGACCCTGTTTTTGGGTTGCCTACTACTGCAGAAAAAGGAGAATTGCACGTGGGAATGCACTTTGGAATCGTGCATACAATAACATAGACTGGACCCATGAATGCAGAATACGAATGGCGTCGCTGAAACGACTGTGAAACTGGTCATCAATATATCATAAAAATTATCAGCAGATGTATTATAAATTTTAAGTATATACAGCTTTGTTGAAATCAAAAATATCTAGTAGGCTTACTTTTTTTTAATGGTGTTAACTTTCATGGGTCCCGGAAGGAGAGAGCTAGGAACCTCGATGAAAGAAGGACCCACAGAAACAATTTTGAACAACATATTATATAAATCCATTCAAGGGAGTTCGATGTTATGGTTTCAGACAAAGAGATTGAGTTCCAACTCTTATTCCTCAAAACAGCTCATTGATTTCGGGAAGGGGTACAAATAGCCTCCTACGCTGTCACCAACTTGCTAATTGGCAAGGGGGAGGGAGCCAAATACCTATCTACGCCGGAGCCCCGAAGAGATTTATGACGGTGCTTAGTATGGTATGCAATCCTTGAAATGAGTCGTGTACTCCGGTATACCTACTCTCACACTATTTCCATTTAATTTTCATACCGGCATCTTTTATAATGAAATTATACATGTAAAGTTTTTAATTTAACGGTACACTTGAAAATTCGTATATAAAATATATAGGCTACCAGCGTTAGAATTTGAAATTTCTTGTTCCGAGCATTAGTTAAATAGAAAGTGTTTCGAAAACTAGCAGAATCTAAATCTTAAACGAAGGAAAGAAACGAAATACCGTTTCTTCAAATTCGATCACTCTTATCTGTGTGGATTTACTTTTTGTAATGGAGAGGCAACGAAAATAGCCTGTGGCTGTTGGGTTTTCAAACCATTTTATTATTTCAATACCAAAGTTCAATTTCGATTTTCTATAACTGATGTTTAATTTCAAAAACAGAAAATCGGTTTCAGCTCTGAAAACCGAAAGACCGGACCGGTTCCAGCTTTCAAAGCCAAAACGGTTTCGGCTTTTAAAACCGAAAATTAATTTCGGCTTCCGAAACCGAACCGTTTCGAACTCAATATCGGAAAATTGATATTAAGATATTACATTTCCATGTGGTAGACCTAACTATCACTTTGAACATTTGCAATGACCATAGAGATCAAGGAAGTCAGCTTAAAAATCAATATGAAAAAGACTAATTTGATGTTCAATAATCTCGCTAGGAAGTAAAGGATTGAAGTTTAAAATATGGAATTGGAAGAAATAGGAATTGGGACAGAAATTGTTTACGGACAACAAAATTAGAAAAAAATTTAACTGACGGTGTTATGTTAGGATGAAGTATATTCGGAAGGAACAGCTACATATTGAAAGTCAAATGCCAGTATGTACAAAGCGTACTATATTCAATGAATGTAGCTTGTCTGTTTTTATATGTGGATCGGAGACGTGGATAAGACATTCACCGTCTGTAAACTACCCAACAGGGTCGCATCAATGGGGAGCGGATAAACCGGGTCCGGATCACCTCCCAAACTTCGTAACTCGACATAGATTTGTACACTTTCTTAATAAACTGTACTTGTTTAGGGGAGAAATATTAGATACATAAAAGATTCGATCTTACTCGTCTTCTGAACTATTTCTTTTCTCATAAAAACAATCTAATTTTATCATTTTCGTTAGAATATACATCTCAGTACTTAAAAACTACTTATTTTTTCGGCCGTAGAATAACACCCGTTTGTTATGAAGCGGCAGCGGGCTGGACATATTGCGAAAAGAAATGATGATTGATGAGCAAACACACTTTTAGAATAGATACTATAATACAAAAAAGGACCTAGAAAACATCCCCATACAAGGTGGTGTGACGAAAACAAGAAAACACCAAGGGATAACGTGAAAAAGAATTACACAAGACAGATGGTCATTGACAAGAGTTACAGAGAACTTTATTCAGCATAGTGTACAAAGTGACGTACTACATTGTTTGTTTTGTGAAATTTAGTATCACGTTCAGCAAAGAGGCTGTATGAGCTTTAAACCACCAGTTCAAGAAGAAATCCAAACCGCCGTAACAATTTTAGTGCTCTTCCACTGGAAATAGAACCCGGGACCATATGAACCCAACGCGCGTGTACTAGGCGCTAGATCAGCGGTAAGTTAGTACATAGTACAAAATTTATCAATATATACTGAATAACATACAAGACGTATAACATACGCGTATTAGACTAAGAAACACAATCAGGCATCATCATAGCTTTAGATAATGCATTCACAACTCCTACACTAATCATTTATCAGAAATATTAAAATTAAAAATAAAAATAAATAAACGCCAACCTATTGACATACAGCAATAACACATTTGTTCAATTACCATCACATATTTATTCTTTCTTTTTAATACACACAGATTAAAAATAAAAATAAATAAACGCCAACCTATTGACATACAGCAATAACACATTTAGTCAATTACCATCACATATTTATTCTTTCTTTTTAATACACACAGGTAAATACCAGCATAATCTAGTCGCCTACATCTGGAAAATCTACAAAGTTTTCCGTATAGAAGATTAACAGCAAAACTGGAAATATTTTGAGTATGGACAATTAACAACTAAAACTGGAAAATCTATACAATATTTTGAGTAGAGACGATTATCAAGTAAAACTGGAAAATCTATACCATATTTTGAGTAGAGACGATTATCAACTAAAACTGGAAAATCTACAACATATTTTGAGTACGGACGATTAACAACTAAAACTGGAAAATCTACAACATATTTTGAGTACGGACGATTAACAACTAAAACTGGAAAATCTACAACATATTTTGAGTACAGACGATTAACAACTAAAACTGGAAAATCTACAACATATTTTGAGTAGGGACGATTAACAAATAAAACTGGAAAATCTACAACATATTTTGAGTATGGACGATTAACAACTAAAACTGGAAAATCTACAACACATTTTCAGTAGGGACGATTAACAACTAAAACTGGAAACTACTGGAAAATCTACAACGTATTTTGAGTATGGAGATTAACAAATAAACCTCGAAAATCTACAACATATTTTGAGTAGAGATGATTAACAACTAAAAGTGGTAAATCTACGACCTATTTTGAGTAGAGCTAAAACTGGGAAATCTACAACATATTCTGAGTATGGACGATTAAAACTAAAATTGGAAAATCTACGACACATTCTGAGTAGGGACGATTAACAACTAAAACTGGAAAATCTACGACATATTTTGAGTAGGGACGAGTAACAACGAATACTGAAAAATCTACGACATATCTTGAGTAGGGACGATTAACAAGTAAAACTGGAAAATCTACGACATATTTTGAGTAGGGACGATTAACAAGTAAAACTGGAAAATCTATACAATATTTTGAGTAGAGACGATTATCAAGTAAAACTGGAAAATCTAAACATATTTTGAGTAGAGCCGATTAACAAAAGTAAAACTGGAAAATCTATAACATATTTTGAGTAGAGACGATTATCAAGTCAAACTGGAAAATCTATACCATATTTTGAGTAGAGACGATTATCAAGTAAAACTGGAAAATCTATACCACATTTTGAGTAGAGACGATTATCAAGTAAAACTGGAAAATCTATACCATATTTTGAGTAGAGACGATTATCAACTAAAACTGGAAAATCTATAACATATTTTGAGTAGAGACCATTAACAACTAAAACTGGAAAATCTATACCATATTTTGAGTAGAGACGATTATTAAGAAAAACTGGAAAATCTATACCATATTTTGAGTAGAGACGATTATCAACTAAAACTGGAAAATCTATAACATATTTTGAGTAGAGACGATTATCAACTAAAACTGGAAAATCTATACCATATTTTGAGTAGAGACGATTATCAAGTAAAACTGCAAAATCTACGACATATTTTGAGTAGAGACGATTATCAAGTAAAACTGGAAAATCTATAACATATTTTGAGTAGAGACGATTATCAACTAAAATTGGAAAATCTATACCATATTTTGAGTAGAGACGATTATCAACTAAAACTGGAAAATCTATACAATATTTTGAGTAGAGACGATTATCAAGTAAAACTGGAAAATCTATACAATATTTTGAGTAGAGACGATTATCAACTAAAACTGGAAAATCTATAACATATTTTGAGTAGAGACCATTAACAACTAAAACTGGAAAATCTATACCATATTTTGAGTAGAGACGATTATTAAGAAAAACTGGAAAATCTGCAAATATTTTGAGTAGAGACGATTATTAAGAAAAACTGGAAAATCTACAACATATTCTGAGTAGAGACGATTATTAAGAAAAACTGAAAAATCTATAACATATTTTGAGTAGAGACAATTATTAAGAAGAAGTGGAAAATCTACAACATATTTTGAGTAGAGACGATTATTAAGAAAAACTGGAAAATCTATACAATATTTTGAGTAGAGACGATTATCAAGTAAAACTGGAAAATCTATACCATATTTTGAGTAGAGACGATTATCAACTAAAACTGGAAAATCTATACCATATTTTGAGTAGAGACGATTATCAACTAAAACTGGAAAATCTATAACATATTTTGAGTAGAGACCATTAACAACTAAAACTGGAAAATCTACAACATATTTTGAGTAGAGACGATTATTAAGAAAAACTGGAAAATCTACAACATATTTTGAGTAGAGACGATTATTAAGAAAAACTGGAAAATCTACAACATATTCTGAGTAGAGACGATTATTAAGAAAAACTGGAAAATCTACAACATATTTTGAGTAGAGACGATTATTAAGAAAAACTGGAAAATCTACAACATATTTTGAGTAGAGACGATTATTAAGAAAAACTGGAAAATCTATACCATATGTTGAGTAGAGACGATTATTAAGAAAAACTGGAAAATCTACAACATATTCTGAGTAGAGACGATTATTAAGAAAAACTGGAAAATCTACAACATATTTTCAGTAGAGACGATTATTAAGAAAAACTGGAAAATCTACAACATATTTTCAGTAGAGAGCATTAACAACTAAAACTTGAAAATCTATACCATATTTTCAGTAGAGACCATTAACAACTAAAACTGGAAAATCTACAACATATTTTCAGTAGAGACGATTATTAAGAAAAACTGGAAAATCTACAACATATTTTCAGTAGAGACCATTAACAACTAAAACTGGAAAATCTATACCATATTTTCAGTAGAGACCATTAACAACTAAAACTGGAAAATCTACAACATATTTTGAGTAGAGACGATTATTAAGAAAAACTGGAAAATCTACAACATATTTTGAGTAGAGACGATTATTAAGAAAAACTGGAAAATCTACAACATATTTTCAGTAGAGACGATTATTAAGAAAAACTGGAAAATCTATACCATATTTTGAGTAGAGACGATTATTAAGAAAAACTGGAAAATCTACAACATATTCTGAGTAGAGACGATTATTAAGAAAAACTGGAAAATCTACAACATATTTTGAGTAGAGACGATTATTAAGAAAAACTGGAAAATCTACAACATATTTTCAGTAGAGACGATTATTAAGAAAAACTGGAAAATCTACAACATATTCTGAGTAGAGACGATTATTAAGAAAAACTGGAAAATCTACAACATATTTTCAGTAGAGACGATTATTAAGAAAAACTGGAAAATCTATACCATATTTTGAGTAGAGACGATTATTAAGAAAAACTGGAAAATCTACAACATATTCTGAGTAGAGACGATTATTAAGAAAAACTGGAAAATCTACAACATATTTTGAGTAGAGACGATTATTAAGAAAAACTGGAAAATCTACAACATATTTTGAGTAGAGACGATTATTAAGAAAAACTGGAAAATCTATACCATATGTTGAGTAGAGACGATTATTAAGAAAAACTGGAAAATCTGCAAATATTTTGACTAGAGACGATTATTAAGAAAAACTGGAAAATCTACAACATATTTTCAGTAGAGACGATTATTAAGAAAAACTGGAAAATCTACAACATATTTTCAGTAGAGACCATTAACAACTAAAACTGGAAAATCTATACCATATTTTCAGTAGAGACCATTAACAACTAAAACTGGAAAATCTACAACATATTTTGAGTAGAGACGATTATTAAGAAAAACTGGAAAATCTACAACATATTTTGAGTAGAGACGATTATTAAGAAAAACTGGAAAATCTACAACATATTCTGAGTAGAGACGATTATTAAGAAAAACTGGAAAATCTACAACATATTTTGAGTAGAGACGATTATTAAGAAAAACTGGAAAATCTACAACATATTTTGAGTAGAGACGATTAACAACTAAAACTGGAAAATCTACAACACATTTTGAGTAGAGACGATAATCAAGAAAAACTGGAAAATCTACAACATATTTTGAATAGAGACGATTATTAAGAAAAACTCGAAAATCTACAACATATTTTGAGTAGAGACGATTATTAAGAAAAACTGGAAAATCTACAACATATTTTGAGTAGAGACGATTATTAAGAAAAACTGGAAAATCTACAACATATTTTCAGTAGAGACGATTATTAAGAAAAACTGGAAAATCTACAACATATTTTGAGTAGAGACGATTATTAAGAAAAACTGGAAAATCTACAACATATTTTGAGTAGAGACGATTAACAACTAAAACTGGAAAATCTACAACACATTTTGAGTAGAGACGATAATCAAGAAAAATTGGAAAATCTACAACATATTTTGAATAGAGACGATTATTAAGAAAAACTGGAAAATCTACAACATATTTTGAGTAGAGACGATTATTAAGAAAAACTGGAAAATCTACAACATATTCTGAGTAGAGACGATTATTAAGAAAAACTGGAAAATCTACAACATATTTTGAGTAGAGACGATTATTAAGAAAAACTGGAAAATCTACAACATATTTTGAGTAGAGACGATTATTAAGAAAAACTGGAAAATCTATACCATATGTTGAGTAGAGACGATTATTAAGAAAAACTGGAAAATCTACAACATATTCTGAGTAGAGACGATTATTAAGAAAAACTGGAAAATCTACAACATATTTTCAGTAGAGACGATTATTAAGAAAAACTGGAAAATCTACAACATATTTTCAGTAGAGAGCATTAACAACTAAAACTTGAAAATCTATACCATATTTTCAGTAGAGACCATTAACAACTAAAACTGGAAAATCTACAACATATTTTCAGTAGAGACGATTATTAAGAAAAACTGGAAAATCTACAACATATTTTCAGTAGAGACCATTAACAACTAAAACTGGAAAATCTATACCATATTTTCAGTAGAGACCATTAACAACTAAAACTGGAAAATCTACAACATATTTTGAGTAGAGACGATTATTAAGAAAAACTGGAAAATCTACAACATATTTTGAGTAGAGACGATTATTAAGAAAAACTGGAAAATCTACAACATATTTTGAGTAGAGACGATTATTAAGAAAAACTGGAAAATCTATACCATATGTTGAGTAGAGACGATTATTAAGAAAAACTGGAAAATCTACAACATATTCTGAGTAGAGACGATTATTAAGAAAAACTGGAAAATCTACAACATATTTTCAGTAGAGACGATTATTAAGAAAAACTGGAAAATCTACAACATATTTTCAGTAGAGAGCATTAACAACTAAAACTTGAAAATCTATACCATATTTTCAGTAGAGACCATTAACAACTAAAACTGGAAAATCTACAACATATTTTCAGTAGAGACGATTATTAAGAAAAACTGGAAAATCTACAACATATTTTCAGTAGAGACCATTAACAACTAAAACTGGAAAATCTATACCATATTTTCAGTAGAGACCATTAACAACTAAAACTGGAAAATCTACAACATATTTTGAGTAGAGACGATTATTAAGAAAAACTGGAAAATCTACAACATATTTTGAGTAGAGACGATTATTAAGAAAAACTGGAAAATCTACAACATATTTTCAGTAGAGACGATTATTAAGAAAAACTGGAAAATCTATACCATATTTTGAGTAGAGACGATTATTAAGAAAAACTGGAAAATCTACAACATATTCTGAGTAGAGACGATTATTAAGAAAAACTGGAAAATCTACAACATATTTTGAGTAGAGACGATTATTAAGAAAAACTGGAAAATCTACAACATATTTTCAGTAGAGACGATTATTAAGAAAAACTGGAAAATCTACAACATATTCTGAGTAGAGACGATTATTAAGAAAAACTGGAAAATCTACAACATATTTTCAGTAGAGACGATTATTAAGAAAAACTGGAAAATCTATACCATATTTTGAGTAGAGACGATTATTAAGAAAAACTGGAAAATCTACAACATATTCTGAGTAGAGACGATTATTAAGAAAAACTGGAAAATCTACAACATATTTTGAGTAGAGACGATTATTAAGAAAAACTGGAAAATCTACAACATATTTTGAGTAGAGACGATTATTAAGAAAAACTGGAAAATCTATACCATATGTTGAGTAGAGACGATTATTAAGAAAAACTGGAAAATCTGCAAATATTTTGACTAGAGACGATTATTAAGAAAAACTGGAAAATCTACAACATATTTTCAGTAGAGACGATTATTAAGAAAAACTGGAAAATCTACAACATATTTTCAGTAGAGACCATTAACAACTAAAACTGGAAAATCTATACCATATTTTCAGTAGAGACCATTAACAACTAAAACTGGAAAATCTACAACATATTTTGAGTAGAGACGATTATTAAGAAAAACTGGAAAATCTACAACATATTTTGAGTAGAGACGATTATTAAGAAAAACTGGAAAATCTACAACATATTCTGAGTAGAGACGATTATTAAGAAAAACTGGAAAATCTACAACATATTTTGAGTAGAGACGATTATTAAGAAAAACTGGAAAATCTACAACATATTTTGAGTAGAGACGATTAACAACTAAAACTGGAAAATCTACAACACATTTTGAGTAGAGACGATAATCAAGAAAAACTGGAAAATCTACAACATATTTTGAATAGAGACGATTATTAAGAAAAACTCGAAAATCTACAACATATTTTGAGTAGAGACGATTATTAAGAAAAACTGGAAAATCTACAACATATTTTGAGTAGAGACGATTATTAAGAAAAACTGGAAAATCTACAACATATTTTCAGTAGAGACGATTATTAAGAAAAACTGGAAAATCTACAACATATTTTGAGTAGAGACGATTATTAAGAAAAACTGGAAAATCTATAACATATTTTGAGTAGAGACGATTAACAACTAAAACTGGAAAATCTACAACACATTTTGAGTAGAGACGATAATCAAGAAAAATTGGAAAATCTACAACATATTTTGAATAGAGACGATTATTAAGAAAAACTGGAAAATCTACAACATATTTTGAGTAGAGACGATTATTAAGAAAAACTGGAAAATCTACAACATATTTTGAGTAGAGACGATTATTAAGAAAAACTGGAAAATCTACAACATATTCTGAGTAGAGACGATTATTAAGAAAAACTGGAAAATCTACAACATATTTTGAGTAGAGACGATTATTAAGAAAAACTGGAAAATCTACAACATATTTTGAGTAGAGACGATTATTAAGAAAAACTGGAAAATCTATACCATATTTTGAGTAGAGACGATTATTAAGAAAAACTGGAAAATCTATACCATATGTTGAGTAGAGACCATTAACAACTAAAACTGGAAAATCTATACCATATTTTCAGTAGAGACCATTAACAACTAAAACTGGAAAATCTACAACATATTTTGAGTAGAGACGATTATTAAGAAAAACTGGAAAATCTACAACATATTTTGAGTAGAGACGATTATTAAGAAAAACTGGAAAATCTACAACATATTTTCAGTAGAGACGATTATTAAGAAAAACTGGAAAATCTATACCATATTTTGAGTAGAGACGATTATTAAGAAAAACTGGAAAATCTACAACATATTCTGAGTAGAGACGATTATTAAGAAAAACTGGAAAATCTACAACATATTTTGAGTAGAGACGATTATTAAGAAAAACTGGAAAATCTACAACATATTTTCAGTAGAGACGATTATTAAGAAAAACTGGAAAATCTACAACATATTCTGAGTAGAGACGATTATTAAGAAAAACTGGAAAATCTACAACATATTTTCAGTAGAGACGATTATTAAGAAAAACTGGAAAATCTATACCATATTTTGAGTAGAGACGATTATTAAGAAAAACTGGAAAATCTACAACATATTTTGAGTAGAGACGATTATTAAGAAAAACTGGAAAATCTACAACATATTTTCAGTAGAGACGATTATTAAGAAAAACTGGAAAATCTACAACATATTCTGAGTAGAGACGATTATTAAGAAAAACTGGAAAATCTACAACATATTCTGAGTAGAGACGATTATTAAGAAAAACTGGAAAATCTACAACATATTTTGAGTAGAGACGATTATTAAGAAAAACTGGAAAATCTACAACATATTTTCAGTAGAGACGATTATTAAGAAAAACTGGAAGATCTACAACATATTCTGAGTAGAGACGATTATTAAGAAAAACTGGAAAATCTACAACATATTTTCAGTAGAGACGATTATTAAGAAAAACTGGAAAATCTATACCATATTTTGAGTAGAGACGATTATTAAGAAAAACTGGAAAATCTACAACATATTCTGAGTAGAGACGATTATTAAGAAAAACTGGAAAATCTACAACATATTTTGAGTAGAGACGATTATTAAGAAAAACTGGAAAATCTACAACATATTTTGAGTAGAGACGATTATTAAGAAAAACTGGAAAATCTATACCATATGTTGAGTAGAGACGATTACTAACAAAAACTGGAAAATCTGCAAATATTTTGACTAGAGACGATTATTAAGAAAAACTGGAAAATCTACAACATATTTTCACTAGAGACGATTATTAAGAAAAACTGGAAAATCTACAACATATTTTCAGTAGAGACCATTAACAACTAAAACTGGAAAATCTATACCATATTTTCAGTAGAGACCATTAACAACTAAAACTGGAAAATCTACAACATATTTTGAGTAGAGACGATTATTAAGAAAAACTGGAAAATCTACAACATATTTTGAGTAGAGACGATTATTAAGAAAAACTGGAAAATCTACAACATATTCTGAGTAGAGACGATTATTAAGAAAAACTGGAAAATCTACAACATATTTTGAGTAGAGACGATTATTAAGAAAAACTGGAAAATCTACAACATATTTTGAGTAGAGACGATTAACAACTAAAACTGGAAAATCTACAACACATTTTGAGTAGAGACGATAATCAAGAAAAACTGGAAAATCTACAACATATTTTGAATAGAGACGATTATTAAGAAAAACTGGAAAATCTACAACATATTTTGAGTAGAGACGATTATTAAGAAAAACTGGAAAATCTATACCATATTTTGAGTAGAGACCATTAACAACTAAAAATGGAAAATCTACAACATATTTTGAGTAGAGACCATTAACAACTAAAACTGGAAAATCTATACCATATTTTGAGTAGAGACGATTATTAAGAAAAACTGGAAAATCTGCAAACATTTTGAATAGAGACGATTATTAAGAAAAACTGGAAAATCTACAACATATTCTGAGTAGAGACAATTATTAAGAAGAAGTGGAAAATCTACAACATATTTTGAGTAGAGACGATTATTAAGAAAAACTGGAAAATCTATAACATATTTTGAGTAGAGACGAATATCAAGTAAAACTGGAAAATCTATACAATATTTTGAGTAGAGACGATTATCAACTAAAACTGGAAAATCTATACCATATTTTGAGTAGAGACGATTATCAACTAAAACTGGAAAATCTATACCATATTTTGAGTAGAGACGATTATTAAGAAAAACTGGAAAATCTACAACATATTTTGAGTAGAGACGATTATTAAGAAAAACTGGAAAATCTACAACATATTTTGAGTAGAGACGATTATTAAGAAAACTGGAAAATCTACAACATATTTTGAATAGAGGCGATTATTAAGAAAAACTGGAAAATCTACAACATATTTTGAGTAGAGACGATTATTAAGAAAAACTGGAAAATCTATACCATATTTTGAGTAGAGACCATTATTAAGAAAAACTGGAAAATCTACAACATATTTTGAGTAGAGACGATTAACAACTAAAACTGGAAAATCTACAACACATTTTGAGTAGAGACGATTATTAAGAAAAACTGGAAAATCTACAACATATTTTGAGTAGAGACGATTATTAAGAAAAACTGGAAAATCTACAACATATTTTGAGTAGAGACGATTATTAAGAAAAACTGGAAAATCTACAACATATTTTGAGTAGAGACGATTAACAACTAAAACTGGAAAATCTACAACACATTTTGAGTAGAGACGATAATCAAGAAAAATTGGAAAATCTACAACATATTTTTAATAGAGACGATTATTAAGAAAAACTGGAAAATCTACAACATATTTTGAGTAGAGACGATTATTAAGAAAAACTGGAAAATCTACAACATATTTTGAGTAAAGACGATTATTAAGAAAAACTGGAAAATCTACAACATATTTTGAGTAGAGACGATTATTAAGAAAAACTGGAAAATCTACAACATATTTTGAGTAGAGACGATTAACAACTAAAACTGGAAAATCTACAACACATTTTGAGTAGAGACGATAATCAAGAAAAACTGGAAAATCTACAACATATTTTGAATAGAGACGATTATTAAGAAAAACTGGAAAATCTACAACATATTTTCAGTAGAGACGATTATTAAGAAAAACTGGAAAATCTACAACATATTTTCAGTAGAGACCATTAGCAACTAAAACTTGAAAATCTATACCATATTTTCAGTAGAGACCATTAACAACTAAAACTGGAAAATCTACAACATATTTTCAGTAGAGACGATTATTAAGAAAAACTGGAAAATCTACAACATATTTTCAGTAGAGACCATTAAAACTAAAACTGGAAAATCTATACCATATTTTCAGTAGAGACCATTAACAACTAAAACTGGAAATTCTACAACATATTTTGAGTAGAGACGATTATTAAGAAAAACTGGAAAATCTACAACATATTTTGAGTAGAGACGATTATTAAGAAAAACTGGAAAATCTACAACATATTCTGAGTAGAGACGATTATTAAGAAAAACTATAAATCTACAACATATTTTGAGTAGAGACGATTATTAAGAAAAACTGGAAAATCTACAACATATTTTGAGTAGAGACGATTAACAACTAAAACTGGAAAATCTACAACATATTTTGAGTAGAGACGATAATCAAGAAAAACTGGAAAATCTACAACATATTTTGAATAGAGACGATTATTAAGAAAAACTGGAAAATCTACAACATATTTTGAGTAGAGACGATTATTAAGAAAAACTGGAAAATCTACAACATATTTTGAGTAGAGACGATTATTAAGAAAAACTGGAAAATCTACAACATATTTTGAGTAGAGACGATTATTAAGAAAAACTGGAAAATCTACAACATATTTTGAGTAGAGACGATTATTAAGAAAAACTGGAAAATCTACAACATATTTTGAGTAGAGACGATTATTAAGAAAAACTGGAAAATCTATACCATATGTTGAGTAGAGACGATTATTAAGAAAAACTGGAAAATCTACAACATATTCTGAGTAGAGACGATTATTAAGAAAAACTGGAAAATCTACAGCATATTTTGAGTAGAGACGATTATTAAGAAAAACTGGAAAATCTATACCATATGTTGAGTAGAGACGATTATTAAGAAAAACTGGAAAATCTACAACATATTCTGAGTAGAGACGATTATTAAGAAAAACTGGAAAATCTACAACATATTTTCAGTAGAGACGATTATTAAGAAAAACTGGAAAATCTACAACATATTTTCAGTAGAGACCATTAACAACTAAAACTTGAAAATCTATACCATATTTTCAGTAGAGACCATTAACAACTAAAACTGGAAAATCTACAACATATTTTGAGTAGAGACGATTATTAAGAAAAACTGGAAAATCTACAACATATTTTGAGTAGAGACGATTATTAAGAAAAACTGGAAAATCTACAACATATTTTCAGTAGAGACGATTATTAAGAAAAACTGGAAAATCTATACCATATTTTGAGTAGAGACGATTATTAAGAAAAACTGGAAAATCTACAACATATTCTGAGTAGAGACGATTATTAAAAAAAACTGGAAAATCTACAACATATTTTGAGTAGAGACGATTATTAAGAAAAACTGGAAAATCTACAACATATTTTCAGTAGAGACGATTATTAAGAAAAACTGGAAAATCTACAACATATTCTGAGTAGAGACGATTATTAAGAAAAACTGGAAAATCTACAACATATTTTCAGTAGAGACGATTATTAAGAAAAACTGGAAAATCTACAACATATTTTGAGTAGAGACGATTATTAAGAAAAACTGGAAAATCTACAACATATTCTGAGTAGAGACGATTATTAAGAAAAACTGGAAAATCTACAACATATTTTGAGTAGAGACGATTATTAAGAAAAACTGGAAAATCTACAACATATTTTGAGTAGAGACGATTATTAAGAAAAACTGGAAAATCTATACCATATGTTGAGTAGAGACGATTATTAAGAAAAACTGGAAAATCTGCAAATATTTTGACTAGAGACGATTATTAAGAAAAACTGGAAAATCTACAACATATTTTCAGTAGAGACGATTATTAAGAAAAACTGGAAAATCTACAACATATTTTCAGTAGAGACCATTAACGACTAAAACTGGAAAATCTATACCATATTTTCAGTAGAGACCATTAACAACTAAAACTGGAAAATCTACAACATATTTTGAGTAGAGACGATTATTAAGAAAAACTGGAAAATCTACAACATATTTTGAGTAGAGACGATTATTAAGAAAAACTGGAAAATCTACAACATATTCTGAGTAGAGACGATTATTAAGAAAAACTGGAAAATCTACAACATATTTTGAGTAGAGACGATTATTAAGAAAAACTGGAAAATCTACAACATATTTTGAGTAGAGACGATTAACAACTAAAACTGGAAAATCTACAACACATTTTGAGTAGAGACGATAATCAAGAAAAACTGGAAAATCTACAACATATTTTGAATAGAGACGATTATTAAGAAAAACTGGAAAATCTACAACATATTTTGAGTAGAGACGATTATTAAGAAAAACTGGAAAATCTATACCATATTTTGAGTAGAGACCATTAACAACTAAAAATGGAAAATCTACAACATATTTTGTGTAGAGACCATTAACAACTAAAACTGGAAAATCTATACCATATTTTGAGTAGAGACGATTATTAAGAAAAACTGGAAAATCTGCAAACATTTTGAATAGAGACGATTATTAAGAAAAACTGGAAAATCTACAACATATTCTGAGTAGAGACAATTATTAAGAAGAAGTGGAAAATCTACAACATATTTTGAGTAGAGACGATTATTAAGAAAAACTGGAAAATCTATAACATATTTTGAGTAGAGACGAATATCAAGTAAAACTGGAAAATCTATACAATATTTTGAGTAGAGACGATTATCAACTAAAACTGGAAAATCTATACCATATTTTGAGTAGAGACGATTATCAACTAAAACTGGAAAATCTATACCATATTTTGAGTAGAGACGATTATTAAGAAAAACTGGAAAATCTACAACATATTTTGAGTAGAGACGATTATTAAGAAAAACTGGAAAATCTACAACATATTTTGAGTAGAGACGATTATTAAGAAAAACTGGAAAATCTACAACATATTTTGAATAGAGGCGATTATTAAGAAAAACTGGAAAATCTACAACATATTTTGAGTAGAGACGATTATTAAGAAAAACTGGAAAATCTACAACATATTTTGAGTAGAGACGATTATTAAGAAAAACTGGAAAATCTATACCATATGTTGAGTAGAGACGATTATTAAGAAAAACTGGAAAATCTGCAAATATTTTGACTAGAGACGATTATTAAGAAAAACTGGAAAATCTACAACATATTTTCAGTAGAGACGATTATTAAGAAAAACTGGAAAATCTACAACATATTTTCAGTAGAGACCATTAACAACTAAAACTGGAAAATCTATACCATATTTTGAGTAGAGACGATTATTAAGAAAAACTGGAAAATCTACAACATATTTTGAGTAGAGACGATTATTAAGAAAAACTGGAAAATCTACAACATATTTTGAGTAGAGACGATTATTAAGAAAAACTGGACAATCGACAACATATTCTGAGTAGAGACGATTATTAAGAAAAACTGGAAAATCTACAACATATTTTGAGTAGAGACAATTATTAAGAAAAACTGGAAAATCTACAACATATTTTGAGTAGAGACGATTAACAACTAAAACTGGAAAATCTACAACACATTTTGAGTAGAGACGATAATCAAGAAAAACTGGAAAATCTACAACATATTTTGAATAGAGACGATTATTAAGAAAAACTGGAAAATCTACAACATATTTTGAGTAGAGACGATTATTAAGAAAAACTGGAAAATCTATACCATATTTTGAGTAGAGACCATTAACAACTAAAAATGGAAAATCTACAACATATTTTGAGTAGAGACCATTAACAACTAAAACTGGAAAATCTATACCATATTTTGAGTAGAGACGATTATTAAGAAAAACTGGAAAATCTGCAAACATTTTGAATAGAGACGATTATTAAGAAAAACTGGAAAATCTACAACATATTCTGAGTAGAGACAATTATTAAGAAGAAGTGGAAAATCTACAACATATTTTGAGTAGAGACGATTATTAAGAAAAACTGGAAAATCTATAACATATTTTGAGTAGAGACGAATATCAAGTAAAACTGGAAAATCTATACAATATTTTGAGTAGAGACGATTATCAACTAAAACTGGAAAATCTATACCATATTTTGAGTAGAGACGATTATCAACTAAAACTGGAAAATCTATACCATATTTTGAGTAGAGACGATTATTAAGAAAAACTGGAAAATCTACAACATATTTTGAGTAGAGACGATTATTAAGAAAAACTGGAAAATCTATACCATATTTTGAGTAGAGACGATTATTAAGAAAAACTGGAAAATCTACAAAATTATCAAGTAAAAGTAGTAAATCTACAACATATTTTGAGTAAGGACGATGTTGCATTTTAGAAGATTGAACTTTTTTTAAGCTTAATTTTTTGTTACTAAGAATTTGGATAATAATTCTTAAGGAATGTATTTGCATATGAAAAAATGCATGGCTGAGACCAAAGATTTCTTAATTGTATGAAGTTTTCTGGAGACAATGAAAACAATTCCTACCTTAAGGTCGTTTTGTAACTCATAAATCTATGATCATACAAGTTAGTCAACGCAAAACCAATGACTATAGAAGCATTTACATGTAGTTTGTTGAAAAGTTCATAAATATGTTATATAATTTACCGATGTGGTTCGATTCATTAACTTTCACATTTTTCATAAAACTGTTTCTCTTTATTTAATTTTTGACATATGAGATTCAATCCTATAGATATCCGAAATTAGTTTAATATTTAGTTCTCTAATGACTAACTAGTGAACTTAATTATTTGCAGCACGAAGTCTACATGTCCGATTTTATTTCTGCGCTCGAGCACCCTGTGTAACACATATAATTGATGAACCGAGGTCAAGCAGAAGACATAATCTCCGTGCATGTTCATAAAAGAGCCTGGGATTCCTTCTCAGTCATTTGGGGTCCCGGGTTCGATCCCAGCCCCCGCCAAGTGAACTTTGTGGTGGACAAACACCGTGCTCGTGGGTTTTCTCGGGGTTCTCCCGTTTCCTCCCACTTTATTCATTCCACCATTTCACTCATCTCTCATCATCACCGTCTCCTTTAGCCTAACCGGCATAACCGTGGGACGTAAAACTCAAAGATTTCATTTCATTTTTTTTTCCTTCTCAGTCAGGAGAGACACGTAGGGAAAATCAAGCACATTTAGAAGGAAAATCCGTAGATTCCGGCTACAGGCAACTTTCTTGTCTCTACCCTTACCAGGACTAGAGAACTATAATCCTAGAGAATCAATATTGTGAATAATTTCTGGACTGTGTAATGTACTTACACAACCAGATAATCTCTATCAAAGTATACAACTATGATTTTCTGTATTCTGCACATACTGGCAAACGACAGATATGATTTCCGTCATTTACGGCTGTACAGATTTGTCTTGTCCTGTACGTAGCCTCGTACAGAAAATCTTGTATGTGGTACACAATCCTGCTAAATCTCGCTTTTTTTTAATTTTCTAGACTAAAAACCAGATGTTTCTTCTCTTTCAGTACAGAATACAGAGGTTGATTCAGTTATATTGAGCCAAATTCAATGTGGAACTGCACCGCGCACGAGCCATGCGACAGTATCTCGTTAGTCATGTAGTAGAGCAGCATGGTCAAGCATAGTCTGATACCGCCGGAACTGAACAGATTCTGGGAGGGGTTCTTTGTGGTCCTTTTCGACGCTAAGTTTACGGGATCGCGCATCGTAGAAATAAGTAAAGTGCGCAATTTTCGCGAAGGTCATTCCAGTATGAATCATATTATATGCAAATACGTTACACAGAGTCCTGGACCTACACTGACGCGAGCAGCTAGAAACTGGTTTTCTCCGAAGAGGATTCTGCCACTATTGCGTGTAATTTGGCCTATGACGATCTCCGAAAATCCTCACACAGAGCGTACTATGGTCAGCAAATGCCGTACATCGCAGGCGAGAATCAGCTGTGCCATTCATTGTGCTTTACGCCTCACGTACGTTCGCAAGAGCAGTGTGCACTCCCTGCAATCATGTCAAGTTCCTGAGCGGAAAATGAACTGCAGAATGCTCTATGAATTTCATCTTGCGGGTTATCGGTGGAAGTTACTCTTGATGAGGCCTTGATTTACCTCATAAACTGTGGTAAATTTCGTGCCATTATACTGTATACAGAGAGAATTTCCCAAAAGGATCCATGATTGTGTCCGGTGTCCGGTTTTTCTTACAGGGGTAAACTGTATCTCCGAAAGGTGGGGCAAAACGACAAAATCAATGCTACGTACTACCAGACTCATGTCCTGACTGAAATGTACCAGCATTAAATCCTAGCATTGTACGGACAAGACATGTACCAGGTTGAGCTACACTAACTAATGATGACTCCAAAGTTGAACTTAGAATCTGTGGATAACCTACATATTTCCTGAAAGAGTTTGTCGAGCAAGTTTCAAACAGGTTTCAATTCCTTGCCCGGAAGTGACCCCACCCATTCAGGGTTGGAAATATATAGAACAACTTGACTTACATATCCTATATATCAAAATAATCCTCATGACTAGTAGATTAAGAATATAATATGCACTACCCAATTATATCCTATATCAAGGTAATAAATCCAAAAAATTATTATTTCACTATGAATATCCTATATTAGCGAACCTCACTATCACGCCGTAGTGATCGTGAGCCAGTGTGAGTTATGTGGTCCTCACACCTTAAAAACAAAGGCCAAGTCCTGGCAGCACCACCGGGCCTCGGCCGGGCCTTGTTGGGCTTAAACTCTTAAGGATGACAAATCGTGTTTATATAGCTACAAAGGAAGAGCTGTTCGGATCGAGTAAATGAACTCAAATTACCACCACGATTAGTTTTTCCTAATTAGTAACTCAAAATCAATTGAACGTGTTTGTACAGGCCGGTAGCCAGCCCAAAAATTTAAGGGAGCGGTCGGTAGAAGTTAGGGCAGCCCGAGTTCATCATCATATATTAGTTCATTTGCAAGCCTACCGTGAAATTTTTAGGGAGGCCGGTAAAAATTTAGGGGGGTGGCCCCCTGGACCCTCTTGGATACGGGCCTGTGTTTGTACCGTGTGTGAACAACTCATGTAAATAAGCAATTGACGAATATGTAATGAACGTACTGATCTGACAACGTATATACGAAGAAATCGTGAAAAATACAGAAATTGAAATACGTACACCGAATGTGTCACATCTAGCTGTAACGATCAGTTACATTAGTTGTGATACAAAATGACTTATTGTTAACGGGACATTATGGATATGCTTTTCTCAACTTTATAGGTCCACTAATATAGGATATTTGTAGTGAAATAATCATTTTTGTTTTGTTTTGTTAATTAATATAGGATATAATTGATAAATGCATAACCCTATTCTTAATGTACTAGTCATGCAAATCACTTGGATAGATAGGCAAGAGGCTGTAATAAACGGGGAGTTCGTGATATGAAATAAGTTGACAATTACTAATCTATACTGAAATATTCTGTACCCAACACAGTGGTCTTAACCAGGATAAAATAAATAAAAAGGTCGGTTGCAAGTAAAGAGCAAAAACTCTTAACAAATAAGTTATTGCACGATTTTGAAATATATGTTTAAAATCATCTTTTAAAACTGTTCAAAATGTTTAAAGCATGTTTTTTTTCTTTTCGTGTTTGTTTTAAAACATGTTTAAAACATTTTGAACATCTTTTTCATGTTTTTAACACATATTTTGTTCTTTTTCAAATAAAACTAGTTTTTTCAACAATGCTAGATACTAATATAACTAACCAGATATTGTAGTTTTAATTTGGCCTTTGAATGGGACAGATGTCAATTGGAAATTTCAATGATATTGCCCAAATTTATGTATATATTGATGCACTGTATGGATTCATAAGGTACTGCGGATATATGCTTGTCTAAAAAAATGCATACAGATAGAAATTATATAAGCATTATCAAATTATAACAAAAGATAAAAGAAATACTGGTGAGTTAGGTCGTAATTTTTATACTCAATGATATGTGTAAAACAAAGTATGAATTCGAATTTTTTTTTTACAGGCTAGCCTATGGCTAGCACTCTGTTAGAGGATTACGCCCTCTTTTAGGGAAGGGAATTTTATGGAGAATGTGATACTGGATTATGAAGGATGGTCTATGGGAAGGTAGATATCAATTTATCTTTATTTAATAAAATCTATAAATAAGCATAGGACTTAAGGCTTTTGCAGCCTTAACATTTGGGTTGGGAGACAGACAAAATAATACAAAGATATCATATAATATACATAACACATAATATACATAGTATGAGGAGAAAATGTAAGACATATATAAAGAAGGAAGATGAATCAAGAAGCGATGGTTAAAAAATATAATGAGAGTTTAATCAGAAGCAGAAGGAAATAATTTAAACACTAGGCCAATGAATTCGAAAATTCCAAACTATTATTTACATATTATCCGATTAACATCGTTAAATCTATGCAGAGCGGTTCACTGACACACAATTATATGAATCACCTTTTTCTCTTTTCTACAATAAATTTTAGTACTTTTGATTAATTTTGAATTTATTTCATTAACAAATTAAACAATAAATTTAATGTGATTATAAAACGTTTATCTAAATAGTTCCAAAACAGCCTGCCATCTGTCTTTATAAATGAAATACAAAATATGCACGTGCATCATCTTTAGTACTAACAAAAAGTACGATGACAAGCAGGGGCGTACGCAGGCGGTGGGTCCTGGGAGTCCAGACCCCCATCCCCGAAATTTCGACTTTTGTGTAAATTTAGCCTAAATTTAGGGGCAATTTTAGGAGTTTTAATATAAAATTTCTCATATTAAGTTTGGACTCCCCCCGAAGTAAATTCCTGCGTACGCTACTGATAACAAGAGGTAAATAACTATTGCATATGCTTTCTCTGTGTATGGTGCCAGATTTGATCTCTGATGAGACTTGTAGTTATAAACATAAAATTAAAATACGTTTAGTGTTCCGAACCCTATTGTGAGCAACAGTACAGTTTCATGTAAACTATTACTAAAAGAATGATAAATTATGTTTCAGAAATCAACAAATTATCATATTTACATTGCTAGTCTTATTTCGTCCAAACAGGAATGCCGGCAGTTCCATTAAGTACATTCTTTGAAAGGTATGGAATATACGGATGGTTATCAAAACAATGAAAACACCTATAGTTTACATCACATAAGGTCAGTGAAATCATAACAATAAGGACGGGTGAAAGTGTGCCTGCCTGTTGATTGTAATCTATAGTACGTCACGCGCAGTAGAATGGAGGCGTGTGTTGAAGTGCTTTGACGGTGGAGATGCAAAATGGAAATTATTTGGGCTTCTAGTTGCCAAAATTGTAAATAAACACTAGTTCGAGAAAGTGTATCTAAGGAGGTCAGTGTATTAGATATGTTGTGAAAAACAGTGTACAGAACTTGCGAAGTGGACCGCTGTATATTGAGAATTGCATATTCACTCATTGCAAAACCGAACTGTCACTCAGGCACTGACGTGAAAAAAAAAAAGGTAATCGAAGAATAATAGTAAACGGGGGGAAAGTCTCAGTGACAGAGATCGCCGCACGTTAAGATTGTCTTCAAGGACCATAGAGCGAATGCCTCAAAAGTGATTGCAGAACTCAACCATTAGCCCTAACACAGCCTGTTGTGACAATTATATTCTGATCGAGTTTCGTAATGTCAACAACCACTGTCGGGTTCCAATTTTCAATCCATTGATCACCTCAACAACGCTTTCGCGCTACGAAAATCGTACCTCCTCTCTACTGTGAAATATGTCGGCGGCTCTGTGATGATGTGAACTGGAATTTCATGGTGTTTCGAGGGTCCTGTGATTACGCTTACGCATAACGATCTTAAGTGATTACATGCATCGTTTGCATGTATGCAGTCAATTCATACTGCTGGAGCTGTTGGAGCGTAGTTACACGAACTTCGGGATGAACTGGAACATTTCTTCTGGTTCGCCCAATTTCCAGACATGAATATTACTGAACACCTGTGAAGAGTTCTGAAGCTCAGAATCCGAAGTAGATATTCTTCTCCGTTGTTACTGGCGGAATTGAATGCTATATTGCATGAGAACTTTGGAAAACATTCATTACTTATATTGCAGTTGTCTACAAGCCAAAAATTGAAGCTTTTTCGACTCGAAAACATGTATTGAAAATGATGACTCGTCTGGTATGAAAGTGATGACTCGTCTGGTATGAAAGTGATGACTTATCTAGTATGAAAGTGACGACTCGTCTGGTTGGTATCTATTTTAAAAGCTATGCCTCGTCTCGTCTTATGGGTGACTCCAACTAACATACCTCCATTCCACGATAAATAGCACTGTTATGTAAGCTAATAGTGGTCATGTGTTGTAATAATACTAAGATAAGTAGAATTTTCTTAAGGTGTTTCCATTATTTTGATTACCTTTTGTATGTCAGACATTCAAATCCACATATTTTGTATGTTGACAATACGAATATCTTCAGTGTCTTACAACTTTCCTTCTTGGCAATTTAGGTAATTGTTACTTGATTTTTCGGCGCGTGATATACCAATGATTCCAGTGGGGGTCATGGATTTCGAATTCCAGGTTAGAATGTAATTCCACGTTTCATGTAGCCTCAATGCTGAAATGAGGCGTTAAACTCAAAAGAAACTGAATCCTTGGATATACACTGGTGTGTAAAACTTAAGGACGAAGTAGATAAATAACATAAAACATTGTGTATTCGATGGAAACGAATGAAAACCAGCCAACATGTTGTCATAGGTCCCTCACATGTACACAGGGAGTAAGACATTGTATACAGTGACGTCAGCGTTACCGTAGCGCCGAATGGGTCTACTTCCCCAACACGAAGCAGTTGAATGAAAGAACGAGAAAGTGTGCATCGATCAGAGAGCTAGAAAGTGTCAAGCCAGGAGTTGGAATACAGAGTAATATCAAACATAATGAGTTACACTACGTTGCCAAATCTCTCATGAACATGAATTAGGATTTCAAATTCCGTATTAAATAAACTAAACATTAAACCATACGCTCGTGGGTTCATGTCACCACGGCATGGCGCGTTCTCAGGTTGCGAATCGAGAAGGCCTCTAGATATAGAGGTTAGCTGCGAACATACTGAATAAGCAGTCGCGGACAGACAACTAGGAGTGAACCTCCAGCTTCGGGGTTTGGGTAAGGCTAACAACCTCAACCTTTAAAAAAAAAAAACACTTGTTCAGAAACATTCACAAAAGCCTCGGACAAGGACTGATAACTTGGCACGACCTCAGCAAAAGAAAATGGACATGAGATTTGGAACATGGAATATTAGAAGTCTTTATAGGGCAGGCGCGTTAAAATCCATAACGAGTGAGTTAAAAAAAATACAGGATGGACCTAGTAGGAGTTCAGGAAGTTAGATGGGAAGGAAATGGATCTGTGAATTCCGGAAATGTTACGTTCTTTTACGGGGAAGGAAATAAAAACCACCAATTAGGAACAGTGTTTTTTGTTCACAAACGAATATTACCAGCAATTAAGCGGGTTGAATTTGTTAGTGACAGACTTTCTTTTATTACTCTTAAGGGTCGGTGGTGTGATATTGTTTCAAATGTACATGCCCCAACAGAATATAAGGATGACGATATAAGAGACAGTTTTTACGAAGAAGTGGAAAGGATATTTGACCAACTCCCGCGATACCAAATGAAAACTCTATTAGGGAATTTCAATGCGAAGTTAGGACGAGAGGATATTTTCAAACCGATTATAGGGAATGAAAGTCTGCATAAGGAAAGTAATGACAACGGTGTTAGACTCGTGAACTTTGAAACATCCAAAAACCTAATCGTGAAGAGTACAAAACTCCCACATCGCGAGGTTCATAAATACACATGGACCTCACCAGACGGAAAAACACATAGTTAAATTGATCACGTTTCAGTAGATAGAAGAAAGCAATCTAGTATAATTGATGTCTGGTCGTTTAGAGGGGCTGATTGTGACACTGATCACTACCTAGTAGCAGCGATAATAAGAGAGAGATTATCGTTGAATAAAAGAAATATTCAATGTCCGAAAACGGAGAGATTTAATTTAAAGAAAGTAGATGAGTGCCACATAAGAGAGGAATACAACATTAAAGTTTCGAATAGATTCTCAGTTTTAGAAGATTCGGAGTGCATTAGCGTTGAGGACACTTGGATTGAAATTAGAGATAGTATTAAAATTTCAGCAACAGAAAAATTGGGACACGCGGAAATACATAGGAACAAACTATGGTCCGACCAGGAATGCATTAAACTAGCAGAGAAGAGAAAACAGGCAAAATTACGTTGGCTACAAAATCCGAATGAAATAACTACACAAAATTTCGTAAACATCAGGTGGGAAACTTCCAAAACTTTTAGAACAAAGAAACGCGATTTTTTGAAAGCTAAAATTAAGGAACTTGAAGATAATAGTAAAAGTAAAAACATTCGGGACATGTATAACGGGATCAACGAATTTAAGAAAGGCTATCAACCTCGTGCTTATATATTAAAGAAAGCTGACGGAACAATTGTCACTGATACAGATAGCATCTTAAAGATTTATTTGACGATTTGCTGAACACGCAGCCAAAAACTAATGTGCATGGGGAAAAGGAGATACACACCACAGAACCGTATATTCCAGAACCTAACCGAATAGAAATAGAAACCGCTATACAGAAATTAAAGAAACAGAAATCTCCGAGTGTATACGAAATTCCGACTGAGTTAATTTTGCTGGAGGCGAAAACTTGTGGAACAAGATACACAAACTCATTCTCCTTATCTAGAACAAGGAAGAATTGCCACAAGAGTGGAAAGAATCATTGTTCCAATTCACAAGAAAGGCAAAAAACTGACTGTAATAACTCGAGGCTCTTCTGTTAACATCCTATAAAATCCTTTCAAATATTCTATTAGCAAGATTGACCCCATACGCAGATGAATTTATTGGAGATTATCAGTGCGGATTTAGACGAAATTGATCAACTATCGACTAAATATTTACCATTCGCCATCTAGTCGAAAAGAAGTGGGAATGCAATACCCTGATTCATCAACTATTTATTGATTTTAGAAAGGCATACGACTCGGTTAGGAGAGAAACATTATACAACGTTCTTACAGATCTTGGAATACGAAGAAAACTAATTAGATTAATTATGATATGTTTAAATGAATCCCAAAGTAAAGTCCGGGTAGGAAAATTTTTGTCCACGAGCTTTCACGTCGAAAATGGCCTGAAACTAGGAGATGCGTTGACGCCATTATTATTCAGCTTTGTCCTGGAATACGCTATAAGGAAAATCAAAGATAGCAACCAGAGCCTAGAGTTGAAGGGTATTCACCAGGTTATGGCATATGCTGATGATATAAGTTTAATAGAGGATGACAGAAGAACAATAGAAAGAAATGCAGAGATCTTATTAAACACTTGCAAGGACATGGGTTTAGAAGTAAATGCAGAGAAAACTAAATAACATGGAAGTGCGTCGGGACCGTAATACAGCAAATTATAGATGCGTTAAAATATTAAATAATACTTTTGATAAAGTGGATACTTTCAAATATCTAGGATCAATATTGACAGACGAAAATCAATTCACGAAGAAATGAAATGTCGACTAAAAGCAGGGAATTCGTGTTATTATTTAGTTCGAAATCTCTTGTCGTCGCGAATTCTGTCGAGGAATTTGAAACCTGAAATATATAAAACGATAATCATGCCTGTTGTTCTATATGGTTGCGAAACATGGTTGCGAAACATGGTTGCTTACTCTGAAAGAAGAACATAGACTGAAAATATTTGAGAATAAGATCCTGAGACGAATATTCGGATCCAAGAGGAACGGAAATGGAGAATGGCGGAAACTTCATAACGAGGAACTACATAATTTATATGGTTTACCAAACATTGTTAGGATCATCAAGTCTAGGAGGCTTAGGTGGTCAGATCATGTATCTAAGATGGAAGGAAGTAGAAACCCTTTCAAAGTCTTGACTGGAAGACCAATCGGAAAACGTCCATTAGGAAGACCTAGGCGCAGATGGGAGGACAATATTAAGATGGATCTCGCAGAGATAGGAATACAAAGTAGAAACTGGATCCAATTGGCTAAAGATAGAAGTCAGTGGAGAGCTTTTGTGAACGCGGCATTGAACCTCCGGGTTCCATAAGCCATAGAGTTAGTTAGTTAAACATTTTTGTTAGTTCGTTCTTTATTCGAATACAGGAATAAATTCCGTAATTGATCGTGTTTTTTTAAAAAAATATTTTTCTTTGTATTAGTTTGGAAGACACACGACTTTGTGACAACTTTATAGGGCCTTAAATAGGGTTGCCATATGTTCGTATATTGTACGGACTGTTTGTATTTTGGGGTCCGTGTCCGTATCGTACACGGCATAAAATAGAAAAATGTCCGTATTTGACACTTGTTGGGGCTGCCAGAAAATTTCCGAGACGGGAATCGCTAAAATCTCAGGCGAAAAGAATTATGTTTTCATCATATAACTTACATTTTAGGTACCATTAATAGAGTAGGTTATGTTTTTAAAAAGTATCTCAATTTTCCATTCCAGGGTTCGTTTGGTTAGGTTTAAGATGGGTAATTTAATAGTATCATTTATTGTATTTGTGTTAATGTAGAAAATTATAAAACGTGTTAGTTTCCAATAGTGTTTTAAGTATTACAGTAAACAATTGTGTGATAACCTAAAAATGTTATTTTTAGGTAAGAAATTTCAAAATATTTAATCTGTGTTTGGGCACCGTATTTTTGATGAAACGTCATTTTAAGGCTTGTCTGTATTTTGGATCAAAAAATTATGGCAACCCTAGCCTTACCTGATTCTGACAGAAGTAAACAAGCTTCAGGAAAATGATTATGTTGAAACTTCCTACGTACCGGTGCGGAAAAGTTCATTTCTGATGCTGAAATTAGTATTTGGTCGAGACTCCTTTGGCACCCCTATTTAACACGGTATCCAATAAGTCATTGATAATATCACGTACCAGATGATACAGTTAGTCACAGAATACCTAAAGTAACTGTAAGTTGTGTGTGAATCCTGCGACAAATCTTAGTTACAGGATAATCCAAACAATTTCCAGAAGATTAATGTCCTGGCCTTGGCATTATCATTTGTTCTATTCTATTCTGAAGCTCCTTTGTTCTATACTAGCTGTCGGCTAGTATCTTTGCTTTGTGACATTATGCCCTATCATCTGTGAATTGTTTTGCGCCAGACGACATTTTGCATGTTTATAACAAAAGTAGTTGTTCATCTTGCAATTTCTATATATATTTCACAGCACTGATGAGTATATTGAAAAAAGGTTACTGCGATCACCGTTCCAACTCACGCTTCACACCATGATATTTATGCCGCTATATTTCATCTTAGGACAATGAATTTGTGGTGAATCGTGGTCTGGCAATTACTTACACACCCACTCTCAAAGAATTCGAAAAATCTTCCTTCATCGGAAAATGTAACACGCTTCCAACGGTGTTTATTGTTACACATGGCAGTGACTTAATTGTGTCTGTATTATTCGTAGTTTTGAAACCAGAGGCTTCTTTTCGGCCACGTGTCCGTACATTTCCGCTCTATGGAAATATCGCTGGACACAGGCACGTAGCCAGGATTTCGTAATAGGGGGGGTCCGAGACATGAAATACTGTGGTTATCACACCAGAGTTCTATTATTCTAAACTATTTTACTGGTAACATATATTGGTTTGTTTAGTCTGGATTTCGTTATGGGGGGGGGGGAGAGTTTGATATGAAATATTGTGGTTATCACACCAGGGGCTTGATCAATATAAGTATTTTACTAGCAACATATATTGGTTTGTTAAGACTTTAAAATTAGGACATGTTAGCAAGGGCGCCGATTTGTCTGTAAATTTGGGGGATCCACTCAGATGCAGAAGGCATATATGAGGATTTTAAGACAAATTGCATTCAAATTATGCCAATATATTGTATATTCATAAATACAACAAGGGAGCCCACATGACCTTTGGGGGGCAGGGCGCCCTCGGCCCCCCAGGATCGGCGCCCATGCATGTTATTTATGTATTTTAGTAACAAACTATAAACAAATCTCGAATGAAAGAATATTTATAAAAATATTTTTTAAAAATGTTACAATATCTACGTTCCTTCTTTTGTTCATCCAAATATAACAATTTTCCTTTCATTATGACCTCAACTATTAAAAAGAAGTACGTATCCAATAATGTCTTGTAAAATATTTTATATCTGTGTTCCTTTCTCTGTTGAATCAAATGTTAACAGGTCTTGCTTTCCACATAACTTTTTTGTTTTATTATTCCGTCAACTACTGTCTGTTTTAAATGACAAGTTAAAGGACCAGTAGAAAACAGTTTCTGAAATAACATGTTTGATACTACAGGGAAGCGATGATAAAAAATTATTTTTTATTTTTATCTTTATATTTTATCTTTATTTTTAACGCTGATTCTATTTCTTGTTTCTTTTTGTTTCGTCCTTCCTTAATTTTTTATTTCTGGTCTCGAAGGGGGGGTCCGGACCCCCCAGACCCACCCCTTGGCTACGTGCCTGCTGGACAGTTCATGTTGGTCTGTTAACTGCAGTTGTGATGTCATTAGCAAATTTGGATGACTAGGCCCTTCCACTACTGTCAAACACAAATTTCAAATGTGTAAATCTGAGTATACTTTTACCCTCTCATTTCAACTACACTTTAAAATCATGTTAAAAATTGCTAACGGCACACTCGACATAGCAATGAAGGCGCAGTTACTTCTGTCATACACTTCCAATGTCGTATTATGCGATCTCAGGTAAACTCGGGCGGCTCTTCACAGCCACCTATATGCACCATGGTTTCACTAGTGGTATTGTATGCTTACATCATGGACTACGGCATTAATTACGTCAGCGTAGTGAATGTTTAGCTAGATTTTTTAAATAATAGAAACACCTTAAGAAAACAGAATTTACCTAATTGAATTTGGTGTCTGATCAGTTTTACATTGTATTCAACGCTGCATTGCAGCATATACTGATTGCCTTCTCGTAACCATTTTACCCTGTAGAGATTCATATATACAAGGAAATGTTAAGGCATTGATACTAATATTTATAGTATTATCACTTCAAATACTCGTATATCGATGTAATCCGGTTCTGTCCAAATTATTTTCTACTGATTATTTGCATTTATAATTTTATATTTACACTACCTGAACCTGCACTATCTACTCAGTGCATTGTTCTGTTATAATCATGAATCTGCTTCCCACTGTGCATGTCTCCTTTCTCACACAAATAAAGGATAGGAAACTCACAAAGGAAGTGAATTGTTATGTATAGATGTTGGAGTGAGTTTGTAGCAAATTTGTAGAACTAACACAATCAAGTGGAAATATTTTTTTCTAATAAATCCAAATCCGTCAATCCAGAAACACAATATCAAAGAACACCTCATTGCGTCTCTTGAGGCCTTTGAAGTTGCCAGCATGCAATAGGTTTTGCCATTCAGATTTAAACAAAGCACCTATAATGTCCGTCAACCAACCATACGTAGCTGGTACTGGGTCGTACTGGTTGCTTAACACCGTAGATTCGGCCTGCGACAATGTTAATCTCATGGGCTCAAAACGGCCTCTAAAATTTGAATAGAACGATAACGACACAATTTTTGAAATTTGACTGAGACCTAGACAATCTACACAAAATTTGGAATCGACCAGCGAAAACGACACGTTTCTAGCAAGTGTGGTTTTCGAGATCTCATTTTCGAAAGGATTGGGGACAAACATATAAACATAGCATTTTAATACATAAACTAGCTGAACCTGCGCTCTCTACACAGCGCATCATTGACATATGAGCCTTGTTATTCCTCACATCTGTACATGTCCCTTTACAGACACGAGTGAAAGACGTCTTGATAAAAATTGGCAAGAGATACCATAAAGGGGAGATTTTGTCGATTACTTTTTCAACATCTCGCACCGTTTACAAGATTTGAGCCTACTTCCGGTTGGAGTTTTTAATTCATGTATAATCAGTGTTTTCTTTCTTCTTGCATGCAGTATGTAATAAGCAAATACATTACACACACAATTAATTATATTGTCAGTGATATATGGTGTTCATTGGGCAAAACACTCCAAACAATCAAGATTCAACTTACTGTTAGAGTGGAGAAATGATTATCCTTCGTTTTTCATTATCATTTGGCCATGAAACAAACGCCTGAGAGATATGCAACCCATGTATACAATTATGTTGTGTTGGAATTATAATGTATAGGATATGATGTTTTAGTTTTCTTCTTTTTTCAATTTCAACACATCCAGTGTACTCGTAAAAATGTAATAAATAAATAATGGTCATGTTTTTTTTTAAATATCTATTAGAACTGGACAATCTACACAAAATTTGCAATCGATCAGTGAAAACGTCATCTTTCTAGAGCCTGTAGTTTCCAAGATCTCATTGTCTAAAGGATTGCCCACAAACGTATAGTTTAAAAGAACTCCAAAGATGCCAGCACAATTCATTTGCATTGATTTTGGAAAGGCCTTATTAAAATACAAAGACTTTGAACAATAATTAGAAAAAAATAAACTTTATGTGAAAAAGGTCTAGTACATATAGTTTAAAATATTTGATATCGCAAATTTTTGAATAAAAATTAATTTTATCAATTATTTGCAAATTCTCATTGCTTATCATTAATTAACCTACAACATACCTGTCGCAGTAATTTTACGACAACAGTGTTGCCAGGGGACGCATTTATGTCAACAAACACCCATTTTACGGACTTACATTAAATAGCCTTTTTACATGGCAACACTGCATCAACCTTGTCACATTTTCCTACCAATGAATAAATGTTTATGCGTACTGTACATATACACAGGAATTTACCTGCAGGAAATCAGTTTTCTGCAACTGAATACAGGGCCGGATTTAGCATTTTGGCACCCCTAGGCCCAATAATTTTTTCCACCCCCTAGTCTGGTTAAAGTTACTTTCCTAAAAACCTTTATTAAAAAATTATATCAGGCCTATATGTTAATTGCTTAAACACCTCCACGATGCAATTTTATCATTGCAAGTTTTTTGAGGAATTTACTTGGTTCTGGGCTTAACAAAATACCGTTAATGTATTAACAAAAGATTGGTGAACTTTACCAACAATTATTTGTTCCAATGAACTTCAAAATCAGAACGCTTTATTAGCCTCATTTTTTTAATCAATTCAAAAAATATGTTAAGTTATGGGTATTTATTTTTATTTCTAGATTTTTTAATTTTTTTCTCTCGGCCGTGCGCCCCCTGGGAGCTTGCGCCCATAGACCCGAGCCTATTGGGAAATCCGGCCCTGACTGAATATTAATTTTCTTCATTTTGCACATTTTTTTTTTAATTTTACACTTACGGTAATTTCTTTCGTTACTACACAAAAACGTTACAAGTTCCAGCATTGGTTAATGACCTTGAAAATATTTACATAGAACATGCTTACATCTGTTTCAGATTTCAAGTCTTTATCATTCAAGATCAAAAGATATACGCAATCAAACTTTGGGTTGCGCAACTTTACGGGCGCACTGTACTGTAATAATTGCTGAAGCTTATGTTTATTATATGGAGCGCTCAGAGCACAGGGCAATCAACCCATAAAGTTGTGAGAAAAATAAAGATAAAATTTGTATTGTAAGCTTAATTACACGGAAATTTTAAGTTTTGACTGTACGCATAATTATATGGAAAATTTTACACTTTATTTCCCTTTACGTTGGTCTACTTACCTTAATTTGCGACTTTCAAATTTCGTCCTTTTTTTCCACTGAAAAGTATCGATAATTCAGCAAGGAAATAATTATTCCATGATAATTTAATTGAAATTTATCGTAATTTGGACCATGACAAACACTTTACCATTTTATATCGTAAAGATCAGATCCACCGCTATTGTAACAGAGCGGTGCTTGAGCGATTGATCGTGGAAATTCAAACTCCTATTAGTTAGAATTTCACAGCCTGGTTTTATTACAAGTGTAAACTCTTTAGTCAGTAGAGAAGAGGCCGTGGATCATGTGCCAGAGTTGTTGACGATAATTTTGGTGAGTCAGAGTGGGTGAGAGTGATTCGTGGTGGGTGATGGGTCGGAGTGGGTCATGGTGGGTGGTGGGTCAGAGTGAGTAGTGGGTCACGAAGGATGGTGGGTCAGTGGGTCGTGGATCAAGTTTTCATTGATCCATGCCATCTCTGGTAACCACGTGTTTTAGGCGTTAAACATGTAGGTCTGCACCATTTAGCTGGGCGAAACCACTCGTGATCTGTGACGCTAGAATTTTTATTGTATTTTTCTAAATGTAGAAATGAATTGACTTTTATAGGGTTATACTTCGGCACTTAAAGAAAATAAACGCACAGAGGAAAATGGAATAATTACACTCTCTTCGTTTATTTTAATTCTTCCAAACTGCACTCACAACATATTTAATTTTCTTAACGAATACGTAAAAAAATATATACTGCTGAAATTGCTATCAACTTCAGATCGTAAACACAGACTATTTTCTTCTTCTAGTATTATTCTTTTCCTGGAAAAGTTGCATTTTAAACGAATGAAAAGACAACGTGATGTGAATATAAAACTCTTGATGAGTTTCTATTAATGGTCCTTTCATGATCGGTGAAATGGGTCGATTACCATTTTCCGTTTTCGATAGGAAGGATATTTGAAATGTGGTTAAACCGTGGCGTCTTTTACGAATAAAAAAAAAGCGTTGATACAACTTTTGCCTTTTTTTACTTTCTTCTAGTAAATGTAGATTTGTTAATGTAATGGAACATTTAACATTATATATGCTTTTTTATTTTCTTCCTTGTTTCCTTTCCAAACACAATAAAAGTGCTGAAGGAAGTAGAATTGTAAACCCAGATCAAATCATTAAAGACAACCGTACTGCACGTAATATCTCTCTCATACGGACAAAGTACAATTTATGTCAAATGGAATCTCTTCACACTTACAGCGACAAAATAGCTGTTTCCGCAATAAGTTCAACAGTCTATCCAGCTTTAAAAAAATAATCTTGGTATATTCTAGGTCTGTTATAAACACTTATAGCGGTTTATGGTCTAACATCTACTAGTAATAGTACGTGTATTCTTACAAAAACATATCCGGTGGAACGCCATAAACTTCAAACATGAAAGTAGAAAGACAACCAGCTCAAGCTAAATCCATCAATACCATCTATTGAATTTCCAGACTGTAAAATCTTAAAATAAACGACAGATTTCCAGTATGGCTAGAAACATGTTTCTATTTTTAGTGAAACCTATAAAATTAACAATCTCTGTAACTTGGTCTAAGTTTTATGTTAAACTATCGTTATGAATAAAGCAGTTAGTTGTTTTCTGCATAATGCCCAGCCTAAATAAATGTAGTTTTTATATGATACGTCTAGTGATAACATAAACGATCTTGACTGCACAGATATGAGCAAGAATTTTACAAGAGTTTACTTGTTATATTGTTTACTGAAAGAGTCGATATCTATGTAGCCATTATATAGCAATTACAAAGAATCGATACATTTAAAAAAATATATCTACGTATCTGATTTACTGATGACACAAGAGGGGGAAAGGGGTGCCCCTCAAATGGCTTCATCCGCTGCCCCAGATCTGTTGAGTAGGCTAATATAAGACTATTATTTTCGGTATATATTAGGGATGGCCAATTTCGGGACTTTTACTTTCCGGAATCTGGAAAGTAAAATCGAAAAATTCCGGAATTCAGAAAATTCCGGTTTCGGAAAAATCCGGAATTTTCTAAATCCTGGAGTTTTTAAATTCCGGATTTTTTGAATTCCGAAATTTTTATGAATTTCGGAATTTTTCCGAAATAAAGAAAGTGAAATTTCCGACCCCGGAAATATATTTTCCGGAATCCGGATTCTGGAAAATTTTGGCCATCCCTAGTATAGACCTATAAAAATAGTCGTCCACCAAACGTGTTTCTAACCCTCTGCTTGTCCCCTTTCCACAAGAAGGTAAAGCGGGCGTCGTCACTGATTCAAAGGAAATCTATTCTTAATATTACAAATGAAGAGTATTTGATCCAGGCTTAATTCTTTAATTACTTTTAATTAAAATCAACAATTTGAACTCCAGTTGGTCTTCAGATTTCTCATTTTTTTAGAAATAAAACCTTTGTCAAAGGTCTTGGAGTCTTAAGATTTCTGCAAGTCTTATATCGTATAATTATCAGAATGCCCGTTCTTCGTACGGGAAGAATAAAGTTTATGGAAAATATTTGAATCCTGTATATTTTCAAACCTCGTTTCAAACACTTGTCAATGTAATTTTAACAAAAGAAACACTGACTAAAGCTTAAAATACATTTTATTTTAAATTATAATAACGATTTCGGATATCTAACGTATCCTTCTTCAGACAATATCGAAAATAAATGAAAATACAGACAGTTTTTTTGTTGTTGTTGTTGTTTGTTTGTTTGTTAAAATAATCAATCCAAAGCCATGGATAGTCTTATTGTCAATGTAAGTTCACTCTCGCTCAAATGATGCTCAAGTGCTCATTTAAATTTATCCTAAATAACTTTTCACTACGTCAAGATTCAGTCAAGTCTTTTTCTCGCATCCAAAAACGCTGGATTCACTGAAATCGGATACTATTAGTGATGTTTCCTGTATGAGGTGAGAAATCTCAATGTTGTGATACAAGGTTCATAATATTCAGACAAACATCTTTAGAGGTCAATAAAAGTTCTCGGCACTCACAAGTGGCCTCAAAATTAAGATTCAATTGTTTTAGTTTGTAATGACCTTAGACAAGTATCATAAATAACTCCTTTGCTCAATGGCAGCCTCCGGAGTGGGTGATTAAAGGATATCTCCTTTGCTCATTGCAGCTTCAGAAGACGGGTTTCAAAGGATCTCCCCATAGCCCATGGGAGTCCCAGGAGAAAGTGCTATAACATCTATATAATAACCCTAAGTTCGTTATATTATAATTTCTTTAACTAATTAAAACGTAGTTTACTCACTAAATGTCCAGTGTTAACACTCAAAATAAAATATATTTAAACTACTGTATTTTTCCGAAGATTTTCTGCATTTATCTTTCTATTTTTCACAAAATTCCTTCTTTATAATTGAAAATACATCCACTATTAATGGCTTCTTTACGTATTATATCAGAACTGCCTAGAAGAACATGTTTATACATGTCTGGCCACAAAAATTAACAAGTTAAATGTTTAGGTCTGGCCATAAAGTAAAATATCATACGATACGGACTGTTGTCCATATCAACATATACATATTTATAAATGTTATCGTTATAGTGTTGATAGGTGAGTGATGAGCTTATCAACTGATAGATTTCTCCTTTGGAAGTCTTCTTTTATAGGTCTCTTCTTGAAGGGGAGTCCGTTCAGGGGCAGTCGGCCTTCTGCGTAGGATTCTCCGAATCCTTCTTCGTGTTTTTCTGGAGGTGTGTTCTTTTTATGAAACTTAGTATTGTTTTTTTTTTTTTTTATGAACGTAAATCCAAGTGCTTATCGTAAAGACATGTGATTACTGCGTGTGAGGAGGTGGAACCTTACAATACACGGTATGTAGATATATATATAAAATGTATAATCCAGCAAAATAAAAGTTATCAAATGTATCACATTGGCAAAACAAGGTTATACTTTTTAATCCCACAAAAATAGTTTTCTCTCATTTCTTCCAAAATTTTAGCTTCAGCATGTCATTTTGTTTAGCTCTTTGTGATCTATCGATTGATACATGTCTTACCTTTGGAAAATATTATCCCTAAACAAAAATAAAAGTTTAAAGGATTCATTATATAATTTCGGGCAGTATCTCATTAACCATATTTTGTATATTATTCTCTTTCTAGTATCATACTGAATATCTCGATTATTTTATCCTTCAAAATCAGTTTCGTCTTAATAGTTGATGACATAGTTATCGTATAGCATCGATTTTTATATTTCCAAAAAAAATGTTTTCCTGACTTTTTCAAAAAATACGCATGAGAACTTGCTTTAACCAATATCATTTCGGTTCAGCTCAATGAGATTTATGAATTGGTAAACATCATTTTTGATTATATTTTCTTTTTATTACATGTTAATAATGCAAAATTCTTAAAGTAATTTTAAACAAAAAGATCTGGGATGAAACATTTCAGCCTTAGCACTTTTTTTTTTTTAAATGAAATCTTTCAGTTTTACGTCTTACGATTATGCCGGCTAGGATAAAGTAGACGGTGATGATGAGAAATAAATGAAATAGTGGAATGAAGAAAACGAGAGAACTCCGAGAAAACCGACGCACGCACAACTGGAAAATTAAACCTCTAATTGCTGTAAATAAAAATACAATTTTGTGTTAATTATTAAGTTTCTGTAATCGAGCTTATTTCGGGCTCATGTGGTTATCACACGAGCTCGGGCCTGGCCCGGGACTAAATGCTGAAAAATATTTCGGACTCGGGTCAGGCCTCACATTGTAAATTCACGAGCCGAGCCGGCCCCGTGCACACCTCAATTCTAAGCATGTCTTTTCGTAGACAAACGTTTTTCAGTACATAAATTTTGATTTGAAATAAAGGACTTTTGTGAAGTATACAATATATAGGGTGCTTTTTAAAAGAGTCGGAGAACTTTATGTTTAAATAAAACACAGAAAAATGTTTTTAATATTCATAAAATTGACTTTATCTGACAGATCATTTTATGACATTAATGTTTGAATATGATTTCTTGCATGTGGCCACTGCAGCTGGCGCGTACATGTAATCTGGACTTCCAACTTTCACACACTCTTCGCGGTAAATCAAGCTGTATTTCTGCAATAACACGTCGAATGTTGGCTTCCAAATGCTCAATTGTTTCTGGTTCCTCGGAGTAGACATGCGGCTTTACACATCCCCAGAGAAAATAATATAATAGCGTCAAATCGCACGAACAAAGTGGCCAGTTAGCAGGTCTATTTCATGAAATTAACCGTTCGACAAATGTTTCTTTCAGTAAATTAACTGACGAGCACTGTGTGGCATGTGGCGCCGTCCTGCTGAAACCACATGACTGCAACATTCATGTCTGTCAATTGAGGCACGAAAAAGTTAGTAATCATGTGTCTGTACCGCTCACCGTTGACTGTAATGTTCTGACCAGCATCATTTTTGAAGACATGCGGATTAATGATCCCACCGACCCAATGATTCCAACGGATACATATTATCGTTTAGAGTAAACGTATTGCGAAAACGATCCATGGTTTCTCGAATTAATCGCTCTGATGGACGATTATGAGCACCGTAAAATGCACGTAATGTCCGATGAGTTTGCCAGATTGAACCATGGTTTTCAAAATAAATTTGCACAACTTGCAAACGTTGAGTCTATTCATGATGAATTGCCAAACCAAACTAACCTCAAAACAACAGAAAACAGTGTTGCCACTTTAAAGTTCTCCGCCTCCATCAGTGTGCGTGTTTTGTTTTTTGTAAATACACATGTTTTATTAAGGATACACTTCTATTGTGTATTAAAATACCTAGGAAGCGAAGAGCATAAATTGAATTCCAGCTCAAATTGAGTGTTGTTTAAAATAATATTAAGTATTTATGCCGGATGATGAGAAGTTACAATTATCTCCCCCCCCCCCTTCCCAATTCCGTACCCTTACCATGACTACCACATTCAATAGCTCAATTATCTTTCATACTAATTAGGAATAAACAAATTTAGAGCGAACAAATTATCAAAATTTTCAATTAACGTAAGACACGAGACCGAGATTTTCGAGACTGGACTCGATCTCGTCTTGAATTACAAATGTCTCGGTCGTGATCTCGTTTCGATTTACCATACGAAAGTCCGTCTCGGTCTTTCTTACATCCCTGTATATATATATTAGTTCTTCTATAATTCTTTATTGAACCACATACATACTTGGTTTAATATACAAGAATATCGGGTGTAGATCAGTGAAACCATTCTTGAATTTGGAGCAAATACAACTTTTGAGTTAAGAGCTCATCCGTGGCTAAGCGGTTAGCGTATGCGCCTATGGCGTGGGAGGCCCGGGTTCGATTCCCGGCGGGAGCTCATGTGGTTCGGATTCCACGTTAATCAGTAGGTTCACGTCTCATATAGCCTCGCTGCTGAACGGGACGTTAAACTCAAAATAAACTCAACTCAACTTTTGAGTTAAATAAAGGAATTTCTAAAGTTCTTTTCCTATCCGAGAGTAAGATTTAAATACAGATCAGTTAAGTTGGACAAGTGGAAATAATTAATAACTGTAATACCAAAAATTATTCCACTGTTCCTCCGACTGATTACGACTAACCATATTCAACCAAAATCCATTCATATGCTACGAAGAAACATACGAAAATGTTACACTATAGCAAGCGGCACGCACAACCTTGAAACTTCATTTGCGTTTGATCAAATTTCCAGTAACAGTGTTCAAACTATGTTCTTGTTTGTATTGCAATAGATGAGTCTTCCAGTGCTAAATTTCCATATGAACCTATTTACAAATTAAGACAAATGTCCATTTTCATCCTGTTTATACTACTTATTTTAAGTAAAAAATTTCATCCAGCTCTTGTGCTGATGGGAAGGATTTTAAAATACTGACTGCATTTCCTTTCTGAATTGCTAGGTTTATTCGTTGTAGTAAATAGTGTTAAGTTGCCTGACTTCTCAATTAAAGTTGATCCTAATTCATTCAAAAATTCACTGGCTTCTTTGCTTAAAAAAAGTTTTTGTAGCAAAGTCAACAAAAAGATGATCTTCTTTCAGTCTGGAGTACTTTGTATGTTTACGTTTAACGGCTGCTTCTACTACATTTCCTGCTTCCTCACAAGTTAGTGTTATGTATTTTATATTGTTAATTCTAACAATATATATCTTGCTAATTGTAACGTTTCGTTACTATCGTTATTATCTTCTTAATTCATAAGTTTGCTTAAGTTACTTCTCTACGAATATAAATAACTTCTCTACACAATCAAGAAGTCTGTGGGTAAATATTAGTCTATTCAAATCTTCATATAGGTATTTATAATACGATTAAAATAACCTATTATGGAAGTTACTTTGTATGCTATAACTTGAACATCTGAAACAATATTGTTGTTTATTAGATTTTAACATCCCTTTCAACATCAAGGCTATATGGGACAAGGTTTACTGTTTAAAGAGACCCGAACCACTGTTCTGGTTTCTGTAATATTCCCACCGGGAAATCATGTCTCTTACAACAATGGCATATAAATTTTCATACTTTTCTCATAGAAATATTACAGATTACTAATCTAAATTTCTGGCATAATTTTAATCTATATACTTAGTGTCATATTAGATTGAGTCGGTGCAATTGAAATGACCAATTTTGCGTTTGGTGGGAATCCAACCTCTGTAATACAATCAATGGCTGGACCAAAATCACGCGTACGCAACAAAACTCCGTAAATGTTCAGAAAATAGGCAAGGGTACTCAGTCGATCAGGAGCTGCTGTGTAATGAAACTGCATCGTGGAGAACATAATTGAGAGTTTATAAGTTTAAACTGGGGCATTCTGCCGCAAGGAGCATCAACAGTGCATTTGGCTAGGAGTAATGAGTGAAAACATAATATACCGCTAGTTCGTAAAATTTTGTGTCGGTGACAAAACATTGAAAAATATGGCCTGCGTCCACCGATCAACAGCTTGTTCTTATGTGCTCCTCGCGAACACCATGGAAGCGGACTCTTAGAAAATATGTTCATGCAATTTCACACGCTTTCAGAATACACTATACCACAATCGTTCGGCTCCTTCGCGCAGACGGTAAGGTGGAAAATTTGAACTTATGGGTGGCACATGACTTCACATTGTCCACCAAGGAACGCTGTTTGGAGATGTACACTGACACGGAATAACTGTGAAAAGTTTCCTGCATCGGATTGTCACTTATAGTGTCAAATGGATCTATTATGACAAACTTAAACTGCCGACAATGGTTGGTTCGTCATTAACGTTGCTTCTCCCGTAGAATATATTGTTGCTGGTATGTGAGGGTGGGGGTGATCCATGACATTTTTGTCAGTCAAGACAAAACGACCATTAGATCATCACAATACTGAATTCCGTTAAATGCGCCGCAAACTTATCCGCAAGAAATCCAGCAATGTCGGCAAACATAGTGTTCTCATGTTGAATGACAATACCTGTCTACATGTCGTTCAACGGACGCTCAGGGGTAGGAGCTCCTCTCTGCTGCATTGGTCCCTGTGTTCGATCCCTCGGCAAGTAAATTTGTGGTGAACAACATCGTGTCCGTGGGTTTTCTCGGAATACTCCCGTTTCCTCCCACATTCTAATTTCACCAATTATTTCATCATCACTCACTTGCCTTAAGTATCTGTCTTTCTTAGCCAACGGGCATAATCGTGGTTTGTTAAACTGAAATATTTCCTTTCCTGAGTCGCATCTAGAAGGTAAAAACTGGGAGGGGGGCAGCTAGAACACCCAGACTTTGATAGATATATCATGAGTTTACTATAAATTTTATATAAATAACAGCTTAAATTATTTTTGTTACTCAAATAGCTGGGGGCCAAGGCCACAGGCTAGATCCGCCACTGTTCCTTTCATTCTTTTCTTCATTTTTAAGGAAAAACAACAAATGACAACTAAGATCAAAAGCTGCCATTGAGTATGTGACTGTACTTAACGAATTTCAATGTTGTTCAAAAGCGTATTCACTTCGTTTGGCATCCTACATAACCTTACTGTACGGCTATAATTTTAAACACCGTAAATTTTGTGTGCATTGGCTTAATTGTATTGCAGATAGGGATGCGCTCGAGTCGAGTCGAGTCGAGATTTAAGCCTGTCTCGACTCGTCTCGAGAAAATGTTGTCTCGACTCGTGTCTCGACTCGAAAATATGGTGCTGTCTCGACTCGTGTCTCGACTCGACAGTCTCTGTCTCGACTGGACTCGAATTCGAGTCGAGATGTCTCGAAATTCGAGTCGAGACAAAATATACGAGTTAAAATATACACACACATCAGCCAGACCGTTATGACTACCTACCTAATTGTTAGTATGTCCAACTTTTGGCACGAATAACAATGGCAACGCGTCTTGGCATGGTCGCAATGTTCCTCGGTGGGTCGCTGGAGAGAGTTGGCACCACATATGCACACACAGGTCATCTAATTTCCGTAAATTCCGGGGAGGGGGTGATGCACCCTCACGTTACGTTCAATCACATCCCAGATGTGATCGATTGGGTTCAGATCCGGAGAGTTTGGGGGCCAGCACATCACTTGGAACTCGCTCCTGTGTTCCTCGAACCACTCCATCACACTCCTGGCCTTGTGATATGATGCGTTATTTTGTCGAAAAATTCCACTACCGATGGAAAACATGGCCGTCATGAAGGGGGTGTACGTAGTCTGCAAGCAGCGTGCGACACCTCGGCCGTCATGGTGCTTTGCTCGAGCTCCACTGGACACATGAATGCTCACCTGAATTTTCCCTAGATAATAATTAAGCCGCAGCCAGTTTGTCTCCGTCCCGCAGTACAGATGTCAAGGATCTGTTCCCTTTGAACACGACGGATTCGCACCCTCACATCGTCATGATGAAGAAGATATTGGGATTCATCAGACAATGCAATGCTCTGCCATTGTGCCAAGGCCTAGTGGTGACGGTCACGTGTTCATTTCAGTTATAGTTGCCGATGTCGTGGTGTTAACATTCGCAATCATTAGGAGTGTTCGGTGCACTGTGTGTTTAGACTAGTGTTGTGAAGGCCTGTGATAAAAACGGAAATTTTGGGTTAAAAAGTTTTTTTTTTTACTGGTTTCCCGAGCTGGGGGAAAAACGGAAAATTTGGATATGATCACAATCATCATTCTTGTTAATCACAGAATCATTTTAGTTAATATGTTAAATCAAACATATATTTCATAGAGATATCTTCATTGTTCTATGTAAAATTCCGGAAATTTTGAAACCATTAGAAACAATCATTTGTTCGGAAATATTGGCAAAAACAGGAAAATGTAGTTTAAAAACTATTTGTTGGCCTGATGCTAGTGATCTTACTTGCTGTAACATGTCTGCACATATACAGTGGGAAGTGGAAAATCCAAACTAATTGGGACCACAGGTATTCGGATTTACAAATTGTTCGGATTTTCGAAAATGTCTGTTAGGCTTACATATACTGTACGGTATGTTCTTCTATCGATACAGTGGTTATGCAGTACATACAGTAATTACAATACCGTACGTAAGGCTACTTACATTTAATGTTTCTGAAGAACTTGCTTGTACTCTAAGTCACACTTAAAACTTATAGGCCTAAGAAAAAATAAAAATAAAAATACATGTCAAACAATTACATATAAATGAACTTTTGTAAAAACACTGATTTCACATAACGTCGATGGACACGCTATTGTTTGTTTATCGCTAGCGTTAAGACAAAATGTAAAAACCTTCTAGGGACCGCGTTCGGATTTTTGACGTTAGGATTATCGACGTCGTAGTGTATATACAATGTATTTCGCTAACGGAAAAATACTTAGAGCAACAGGTTTTAAATCTACTTTACACACACATATACCGCACAAGTGAGTAAATTTGAGCAGCGAGAAATATATTAAATGAAACTTCCGTTAGTTATTACAGACTAGCAGAATATCCGTTCTTCGCACGGGGAGAATACGTTTCATTTTTGGACACAAAGGGCACCAAAACTGTCACCAATGAACTTGTGAAGCCCCAAAACTATGAATTTGACATTCATATCGATAATTTTCAATTATCTTACATGTCACCATCCCCATTAGAGTACTAATGGGGCTGAATTTGTGGATTTAAACGGCATCTTCTGTTCATCTCAGCGAGTATGGATTCGAGGCCATTTTCGATCATATATATATATATATATATATATATATATATATATATATATATATATATATATATATATATATACAGAGGCGGATCCAAGGGGGCTATAGCCTCCCCCTTCACACTCAAGTATACACTGCATAAAATGGGCTTCAATCCTGCTTTACACTGGATAAAACTGCAAACTATGGTTTAGCCCCTTCCTTGATCATATCCTGGATCCGCCACTATATATATATATACTGTATATATACTGTATATAATGCTCAAAAAAATTAGGGGTTCAGCTGAAATATCACACAAGACCTTAAGATAGTGTATGAATAAGCTTGTGTTTGACTCATATTATCATACAAGAAGGAATGCTTTAAGATACACTAGAAAAATGGGGCACATACTGGTGTTGGGGCACGGAAAACCTTGTTCACATGGCTCATGACACAAGAGGTTATGTGTGCACCTCTCGAACTGCTCAGAAACAGGCAAGGCAACAACACTGATTGTTCCTTAATATGTCATATGATCACTTCAAATAGCCAACAGAGCCTCGCACCTGCGTGGCATGGATTCAATCAGATTATCGATGAGTTCTTGGGGGATGTTGTGCCACTCATCCAGAAGAGCGACTTCCAGCTCTGGAATGGTTGTTGGATTTACTGGCCTAGCAGCAATTCGTCTGCCAAGCATTATCCAGACATGCTCAATTGGAACGAGATCCGGAGAGCATGCTGGCCACTTCATCCGAGCGATACCCTCAGCATCCAGCATCTCATCCACTAACCGAGCTATGTGAGGACGAGTATTGTCATCCATAAAAAGGAACGAATCACCAATGGCACCAGCATAAGGAAGAACAAGAGTTTTCGTGATCTCATCCCTATATCTGAGAGCCGTCAAAGAGCCATTTCGGATGATGTGGAGCTCAGTACGCCCACCAATGCTGATTCCTGCCTACACCATCAGTACACCACCATGATACTGGGATGTTTCTCGCACAAACATGGGATTGTGTTGTGTTCCACACTCTCTCCAGATGAAAACACGTCGATTATCAGGCTCTACACTGAATCGAGACTCGTCAGAGAACAAAACATTGCCCCATTCATTGCATCCCCACCCACGATGTTCCTCCGCCTAGGCTCTTCGATCAACAGGTGTCATGCAGTTAATGGGACACACACCATAGGCCTACGTGCGTAGAGACCACCTTCTCGAAGGCGATTGCGGACCGTTTGAGTAGATATTATGCGTCCTGTTGTTGTTCGGAAGGCTCGCGGCAGCAGAGTTGTATTCTGACGCCGGTTTCGACGGGCTGTTAATAAGAGATAACGATCGTCTCTGGCTTTGGTTGCTAGTGGACGGCCCTGTCCTTGTCTTCTTTGAACACTTCCAGTTGTTTGAAATCGATTCCACAATCGGGAAATCACACTCTGTGCCACTCCTATGTCATCATCATCATAGGTATTCTGCCTTTATTGGCAGGTCACTTGCCGCAGCTGAGAAGCTTCCATGCTCCACGATCCTCCGCTAACCTTTTCGTCTTCGCGTATGATCTTTCTGTTTTAATATCACCCATTAATTGTAGTCTCTTTCGCCCCCTCCCTCTCTTTCCCGCCACCATACCCTCCAGGACGTCCCTCATGATACAATCTCTTCTTAGGCAATGTCCCAACCAGTTTCTCTTCCTCTTCCTAATAATATCTAAAAGTGTTCTTTTCTCACCCACCATTTCTAACACTCTCTCATTCGTTTTCCGCTCTACCCAACTAATTCTTTCCATTCTTCTCCACACCCACATTTCGAAGGCTTCCAGTCGATTTTCGTCACCCTTACGCAATGTCCACGTTTCCGTCTGTTTCATTTCTAAGAGCTTAGTACTCTAGCTTCTAACGCAGAAGTTAAACTTACGTTTTTCTATATATCCGTCAAAGCGTACGTTTTTCAATATATCCGTCTAACCGTACTTCTACATTTCTGTTATACTGTAGCTGTGCAACGATTTAGCAATAATTTTCCGGATACAACCTTGAATACTAATTTATACAAATAATCAGTAGCGGATTTAGAAACGTACTTTGGGACGGGTTTCTCTGATTGTTTCATTTTCTAAAATCTCATAATTTTATTTGGGAGGAGCTTGAAGTTTATGAGTACAGGCATAACTAATACTGTATTTCGTTTCGTTTATATATTTAGCGATAATCTTCCGGATACAACCTTGAAGATCATTTTATACTGAAAATCAGTTGTGGATTTAGAAAAGTATTTTGGGAGGGCTTTTTCTTACTAATGTTTAGTTTTTCTAAACATTCGTAATTTTTATTTGACGGCAGCTTAAAGTTTATGAGTAAAGGCATAACTAATAGATATTTCGTTTGTTTTAGACATTCCGTAAGTTTGGGGAACAGACTTCAGTCCGAAAGCCCGCTTCCCCTAACCCTCGCAAAACCGTCACTGCTGGTAATTAGTAATAATAACGATTTAAAAACAATAAGAAATGAAGTCAGCCAACTCACAGTACACGCACTATTTCTACTTCATAGATGGAATGAAGAAAAGTTTTGTCAGAATGGTCGAATGCTGAGTTGAATTCCGGACTTCTCGATAGAAGCGCAAAAGCTCCAGTCAATCATGTTTGTTGTGCAGTTGTATTTATCTTAACTTAAATATATTCCGTAGTCCTTTTTTTTGTGTGTGTTGGTGGGGTGGGGAGGGAGAGTTCCATAATGATATGAAGGGTGTGAGCCAAGAACATGGTAACTAACAAATTTTCAATTGCTGAGTTACGCAGCATCAGATAGGCAGCAACGCATACCGCTTCGTTTAATCCCTCATGTATAGACTTATGTGAAAAATCAGCTTTCCGACTTTCAAAATGGATTCTGCAGCAGAAAATCTCTAATTTCTTAAAATAGTAAAATTATGGGTTACCATGTTCTTATCTCACACCCTTCATGTTCAATCCCTCTTGTTAAAAATACAGAAAACTTGAGGACTGAATAAACCGTGATGGTGCTTATATAAAACTGTAGAATTTCAAGAATATACAAAACCAAAAGCTCTAGGTGTGCAGCCTTTAAGTGTATCATATAAATCTAAGTATTTTTCTTATGTTTTATTTTAATTTTATTTTGTTCCAAAAAGAGGGTATGGAATATTTTGAAGTAAAAATACTACATAGAATTTTGCTACTTATTTGAGTTTTTTTTAAAAAGAAGTATTTACTTTTAGGGTTGGCTGGTTTACATCAGCTGTTTTTCTTCTTTTTTTAAAATAAACAACTGGTTTAAACCGAAAAAAAAATAAAAGGTACGAAAAATGCGAATCGTGTGAACTTCATGGTGATGTTTCCATACATCAAACCATCTGCATTAGTTTTATTTCCTTTTCATCTTTTAATCAAGGTGTCCCATGTTCAATTCTCGGTCGAACCACAACCCTTCTTTCATGCGTAAACAAAGTAGCGGTTCGGATGTCACTTTAAGCGAAAGTCTTCTCCTTGATAACCTCGGTATTACGTAAGGATGTTAAGCCTGAACATACGAAACGAAACTAAATTGTATATTTCTGCATGCCTGAATGCCTGTTGTTTTATAAAGAAGCCAAGGTTGCTTAAATATATTGATATAAATTGACAAAATTTATCGATTGCCTACGCAGCTTCCATTAGCTTGGGTTGTACTTTCAATGATATGTACGCACTAAATTTGTAATTTAGTACCTCAGTTTTAGCGTACTGATTATGATACGTTGACCTTTAAATTTTACATGCAAAGCAATAACAGGATTTTTTCCGTTATTGTTTTACATTTAGAGTAATGACGGGATTTTCCCGATGGCTAGGGCGGGAGTTTCTCAATTTAAGAAATTTACTGACCGGACTTCTTTAAGCTTATGTGACCTCTTCCAGCATAACCCCGTTGATGCATAATAACACCAAGGCGAAACAAACTTATTTCTGTCAATATGTAATATAAATACACAAAGCAAAATATCTAAACCAAAAAAAAAAAAAACCTGGTTTAAACCCAAAAAGCCTAGTTTAAACTCCCCCGAAAAAACGGGTTTTTGGCATTTTCAGAAACAACCATGGCTCTTGCCAACCCTGCTTACTTTTGTATGTAGGAGGTTAAAAAAAATCTTATTATATACATTGGTTAATCCTTTGGAATTCATAATGTAAATATGTTGAGAAGTAAAACTGTTTGAAATATCTTTTCGAAATTCATGGTTTATTTTCGAGATTTTATATTATTATCGGCATCAACCACTAATTAAATGACTTTTTGTGTTGTAGAGAAGCGAAACAAAATCTGGTTTATCAATTTAAAGCAGAATTTTCAAAAAAGCCCAAAATTTCCCAAGCAAAAAACCGAAGCAGAAAAAACCGAGTTTTTTTCCAAAAAAGCCGTTTTTTTTTCGAGCCCTTGCATCTCTACTCCTATGGCATGTGCCACCTCCCGCCATGACTGACCAGCTTCCAACCTCATTGAGGGCCGCGGTGGCTCAGTGGTAGAGCGTTCACCTCTTGTGCTTGGGGTCCCGGGTTCGATCCCAGCCCCTGCCAAGTGAACTTTGTGGTGTACGAACACCGTGTGTGTGGGTTTTCTCGGGGTTCTCCCGTTTCCTCCCACTTTCTTCATTCCACCCTTTCACTTGTCTCTCATCATCACCGTCTCCTTTAGCCTAACCGGCATAACCGTGGGACGCAAAACTTAAAGATTTTTTCCCGGCCCTCATACAATTATAGCTTAATTTGCAAATGATCGCAAATGGAAGTGTCACCATCGATATTAGTGACCGCGAAAACTATGGATTTGACACTAATATCGGTCATTTTGGATTACTTTTACATGTCTCGGTATCCGACCCCCCCTCTCCGGTGACCACCGGCCCGAATAGGGTGAATTTGTAAGTTAATGTGATCAGAGTTTCACCATTGATTTCAGCGACCGCGAAAACTGAATTCGACAGTAATATCGGCTATTTTCTACCACTTTTACATGTCCCTGTAAGCGCACCCTGAGACCCCCTGGTTCGAATTTTGAAAAAAAAAAAGATTCGTCTTGATCTGGGGCCTGGGCCAGGGTACCCCTGACTAAAATTTGGTAACTCTCGGTCCACTCGTCTGGTCCCCAGGCTGCATACAGAGAGACAAACACAAACAAACTATTTATTTTATTTATATTAGACTAGATAGATTCTTGCAAATTATGCCAGATTTTCATATTATCTTTCCGAACTAATTTTAAAGGCCCGCTCCTACTTATCTTTATATATATACACAGTATATCTATATTTATATCTATCTATATCTATATATGTACATAACAAACGCAGGAATTACATCCTAAATAACGCTCCTGGAGGACCCCTTTCTCAAAAAAATTGCTGGGGAAACACTTGTAGAAACTTCAGTTTTCGTGCCAGACGATTACCGAGACCTGGTGAAAAAAAAAACTCCTTTAGCGATCGAATTAAAAAATAGTTCTCCTCAGGTTAGTATTCACTGACAATATTGTTATAAAATTTAAATTTAATGGGTAAATCAGTAGACTTTGAATACATCCACATCGTATCCACTGAGTTGCGAAATTGTGTACCTCCAGATATGGGCGGTCGAAGAAAATTTTCTAGGGGGCATCTTCAATGTTTGCTATATTAGTCTTGCATTTAATGTGCATGGTTTGTTATATTACGTATACGTAAGCCAGGGAGGTTCATTCTTATCAAACACGGAGATTCTGAAGGAGCAGATCTACTGTACAAAATATAATAAAAACATCTCTTTCGGATTTCTATCATCCCGCAGTCCAACCCCGAGACGGAAACATAAGAGACAGGCTTTTTGTTTTTAAACAAGATAACGTGCCTAGCGAATGCTTTACATTGTGAAGATTATATTAGTGAAAATTAACGAATATAATTTTACAACTTAATATACATATCACTAAATGTTGAGCTCCCCGTTGCTATGTGGTTAGCGTATGCGCCTTTCTCGAACGAGGTTTGATTCATGGTTGAAGCTCATGTGTTTCAAATCCGACATTAAACTGTACGTTCACGTCTTATATATCCATGAATCACATTAGTATCCATGAATTAGTAATATTTTAGGTTTAATACTATGCTCCTAAAAACGACGCTAAACTATATCTAATTTAATATTACTAAATATTAAAAAATAATGACTTATCAAGGTGACGTCAATTTGAGAGTCATCAAATCCATTTTATACTTTCACTTAATCCAGTGGATACTAATATAACAATTACAAGACACACGCGCATATAAATACTCAGAAACAAGTACATACACACGTACACATACACAAAGATGAACCCTTCAAATCTATTTATATGTGGTGGACTGCGCTGCATCAAGCACTGTTATCTTCATCATCATCTTCTCATGTATCTGCATTATTTGATTCATCCACAGATTTGTTATTTGTACGCATCATTCATTTTTGCATTTTCGGGAGGGTTCAGGGTAGAGACCTGCACGGGCCGGGCTTGGGCGGGCCGACTCTGTTATTTCTTTGGGCCGGACCGGGCTTGGGCGGGCCGACACTGTTATTTCTTTGGGCCGGGCCGGGCCGGGCCGGGCTTGGGCTGGCCGACACTGATTTCTCTTCAGGTCGAGCCGGGCTGGGGCCGATCAATTGCAATTCTTTAATAATTATTGACTTTCGTTAAACGATAATTGGAATAAAGCCAAACGTTGAAGAAGTGTGTCCGTGAAAAATGTTACTAAGAATGCAATAGCTATTTACAGTTTGTGTTGCTTAGCGGCTCCACTTTCACTATAGAGGATTGCAGGCATTATGCGGTAAATTGAGGTCTGACCTTGACCTTCACTGAACTCAAAATATAAAAATAAGGGGTGGGAATATTTTGCCTGTAGCTAAACAATATTGCCATTTTCACTTTATGCTAAAAATCAATTAAGTTAGATTTTTGTTACAGGGAATGGAATTTTTGTTCTCTCGATGACAGGCAAAGTTCTATGAGGCAATGGTACCATTCGGGAGGCAAACGACAGGTTGTGAACCAGAGTTTAGAAAATGTTTCTGAGCGTTAGGTCAAATTTAGTACTAAATTTTTAGAAAGATTCGGGCTCGAGCTAATTTTTTAAAAAAATTATCGGGCCGGGGTCGGGCCAAAAACTTTTAAAATTTATCGGGCCCGGGCCGGGCTTGGGCCAAGAATTTTGAAAAACTTATCGGGCCGGGCCGGGCTCGGGCCGAAAATCTCCAAAACTTTTCGGGCCCGGGCTGGGCTGGGCCGGGCCTAGGTACGTTCGGGCTGGATTGGGCTCGGGCCGAAAAATTCGGCCCGTGCAGGTCTCTAGTTCAGGGTTCTTTCTTCATTTAAAGAGTCGGTTCTCTGTATTGGAAAGAGAATCAGGGGTGGAAGGGGGAATTTATACTTTAAGAATGGATAACATTTTAAGAAATATATACAAAACATGCCGCTTCCGACGCAGCACTGAAGGATTTCTTTTAGCGGTCATACCCCCTCCCTTCTCAAGTTGTAAAGTGAGAAGGGACTGAAACATCCCAGACACTCAGGGTTCAGTTGACAATAATAAAACTATGGGTAAGTAAACATCTTGTACAGAGTCACGTTTTGCTTATTTTTGAACATTTCTGTGAATTCAACAATACAACAGCGGAAATACTAACTGGTTTTATTACTCCAACCATCGCTTTAACTAAGGGATAATTCCCAACGGTCAGTGAGCCATCTAAATTTTCGTTCTTTTTCTGTTCTCCAGAGGAAAGAATGAGATTTTGCCAAGATGCTAAAGTCAAGATGTTATATGCTAAATGGGAGTGAATTATGCTAGATCTAGCACCAAGATGCTAGATATGGCTTCACTGGCGGGCTTCGATATCTACAGAACTTTCTGCCAAAGCATAAAAAAAAACAATAGCACATTAGTTTCGATAACATATGTGTGGTCCTTCGGTAGGCTACACATCTGGTAAGAAGCTCATCCCAAAGATTAGTTTGGACAAAAGACTCGTAGCCGGCTTGTATAGATAATTGAATTCAAATATTCAAGTATCCATTTACTGAATGCCCATATCGTGTATGCATGCATTATTTAATAAGTAAATAAAGTACACACGCAATTAATTATGTCAGTGATAAACGGTGTTTATTGAAAAAAACACTCTCCAAACAATGAAGATTAATTTTACACTGGAGAAATGGTTATCCTTCGTTTTCATTATCATTTGGCCATGAAACAAACGTCTGACAGATATACAACCCCTATATACAACTATGTGATGTTGGAATATATAATTCGTAGGGTATGATGCTTTACTTTTTCAGAAATTTCAGTACTTCTAGTGAAATGAAATCTTTAGTTTTACGTCCCACGGTTATGGCGGTTAGGCTAAAGGAGACGGTGATGATGACAAATGAATAAAATTGTGGAATGAAGAAAGTGGAAGGAAACGGGGGAACCCCGAGAAAACCCACGAGCATGGTGTTTGTCCACCACAAAGTCCACACGGCGCGATCTGGGATCGAACCAGGACCCCATGCACCGGAAGTGCACGCCCTACCACTGAGTCACCGCGCCCCCACAGTACTTCTTGTGTACCCCTATAAATGTAATAAAGAACTAATGGCCATGTTTTTTTAATATAAAAATATTCAATTAGAACTGGACAATTTACATAAAATTTGGAATCGACAAATGAAAACGACACGTTTCTAGCACTTGTGGGTTCGAGATCTCATTGTTGAAAGGATTGGAGACAAACATATAAACTTTTCTGTGAGGAGAAACATATACGCGTAAATCTAGTATTTTAATATATAGATAATAATTGGAATAGTTTTATTTTCGAGTGCTATTTTTTAATATTCGCAATATTGAAATTTTTGAACTTAAATTTTTCGCGTGTTTGAAAAAAAAAAGAGATATCATTACTAGTAAAATTAACCTAATACAAACATATTTATTTTTTCAATTTTCCGGAAAATCGAAAAAAACAGGTTCAAAATTTCCGGAAATTTAACAACACTAGTTCAGACACACTTGTACTTTGCCCAGCATTAAACTCTGATCTTAGTTCTGACGCAGTTCGCCGCCTGTTCTGTTTTACCAGTCTGCCCAGCCTACGACGTTCGACATCTGTAATGAGGTGGGGCACCCAACCCCTCGACATTTGGACGTCTTTTCCCCTTGGTTTCGCCACTTGCTGAAGACAATCACCATAGCACTCCTCGAACACCTGACAAGTCCTGCAGTTCGTTTTCACTTTCTGACTGTTCGTTTATCTCCAACTGTTTTCGTATTAGTAGTACTGGACGTTTTATCAGATACTGGCATCATGTCTTGGCGGCCATCTTGAATACGGTGACCGATATGAAAAATCTTTTGCCACAACGCTTTTTGCTTTTTAAAGATCTATGGAACGAGGTATTACTCGCCCCATGTTTCCATTTAAAATTTTAAAGTTTGGCCCTGGTATCCCATGAAAGGCGGCCCCGGGAGGCACCGCGACAACACCATTCAGTGTCCCCCATGGCATTTCCTATTTGAGTTTTTGTTTGGTTCATTTATGATCAACCGTTTTCGAGATATATCTGTGGAAAGATTAAAATGAGCCATCCTGGATATATATAGCCATCCTGGATATACTCTGCAATATCACTAGATAAACAAGCAATGTTACTAAAGCAAAATAAAGTTGTATTTTCTCAAATTGCGCTACGTAAAGTATTACATATTTCTAATTTAGTTATTTAACAAAACCACAATAGCCCACACATTATTTAGTGTAGCTTGGAAGTCTCTAATAACTCAAATGACATGGACAGTGCAATGCGCATCAACTGTACCTTAGCGTCAAATACTATGATCATGGTATAATATATTTCGAATGAAGGAAAGAACAAAGCTACAAGAAACGGAAAATTTAAATGGTTCTAAAGACTTTACTTCGAAAACGCGCTGACATATTACGTCTCATCATGCAGATGCTTCCAAAAGACTTATATGCTTATAACGCCATTTACAACAATTGTTATTTCAATCGTTTCAGAGATACCAAACACATTGGTAGTGATTGTTATACGGCTTATGACGTATTTGTATTAAATTTTTATAATGATTATTGCTTTTCTTTGCTTCTATAACATTACAACAATAGTTTCTGGTGGTTTTAATTACAAGTCGCAGTTACATTATTTTAAGCAGTGTTGCTCACTTAAATAAATTTCTAAATATTATTCTAAATATGTGCAAAAATATTTTAAAATTACTCGTAATTTGTTTCATGGTGCAAGAATGCTTTCAAGAGACGACGTTTTTCATAGTCTTTGGGCTACTTATAACGTTAATGTTTAAGTCTTCGTTCCAGCAATACATGTAAATGCAAATTGTAACTGAAATTAAATGTAACTGATATATTTTCAGTAACACTAGTTGTTCCCGCTAAGCCTTATGCCTGGTGTACACTTTAGATTAAGAGCGTACTTAATTAAAAGTTCTAATTACATTCTAATTACATTTCACTTGCTTTAGTTTGACCACCGACCACCTCAAACTCGATCTATACCATATAGCTATATGCAATTATTCAAGGACTTACAGTTAGTAATACACAGTGTTCACTTTTGTTTTGTTTTGTTTTAGTTTAACGTCCCACACTTATGCTAGGGCTGCTAAAGGAGACGTGGGGCTAATGATTATAGTGGAATCTGAACCACTTCGGTCGTTCAACTTTACCCCTACCGGAAATCGAACTCCAGACCACGGGAACCGAAATCAAAAGTGCTAGTCGCCAGACCAAATGGCGGTCCTCACATTGTGTTGATTTAAATCATTCCGTCAGTGTTTCCAGATCTGAAGATTAAAAAGTAGCGTGTCTGTACTCCGAAAGTAGCGAATTCGAACTATTTGCAGCTCAAATATATAGAAACGAATACTGATGGTGGTAATGAAATAATTTAATGTGAGCTGGAAAGTGTGCTGGACGTATTGCAAGAAGAAATTATGATTGACGGACGAAAACAATTCTAGACTGGATACCACGAGACAAAACCAGCCTAGGAAACCTCCCCAAACAAGAAGGTGTGACGAAATCAAGAGCCACTGAGGAGTAACCTGGAAAAGAATTGCCCAAGTTAGATAGTTGTGGAGAAGAATTGGAAAGACCTTCATCTAGCAATGGATTGATAATTGTTGATTATGATGATGGTGATGATTTTATTATATCTGGTCCTCGGAGGTAAACTAAACCAAGTCATAATTTCGTAATTTTACAGATGCAAAAAACCGGTTCCTCAACTAAGACTAAATATAGTACTTTTACTAGGTAAGGTAGGGTAAAAATGGATCCAAAATTTAATGAAAATCATAGAGCGAAAAAAATATTTTTGACTATTCAATTCATCATGTTGCAGCAAATCTAGGAAAATTAATACAAAAGAAAACTAGAAAGTTAAGAATGATTTGTTTTGGAGATAGCTCGAATTACCTATATACTTATATAATATGTATGTCCATGTTTCGCAAGTAATTTTTAATCAATATAAAATTTCTAGGTAATGAAGCAAGATTAGTTTTCTCGAATAAAGATTGCATGCACCGTTGAGAGCTCAGGAATAAGATTAATCTATGTTATGGCACTGGATATGTGCTTACGTAATGCATTACGACCTTATGAACTTGTATAAGACACAGAATGCACTTAAAATGAGACGCGAACTATATGAAACAGCGGACTTTGAATCTAACTTGTTTTGTGATCCAACTCAAGTTATATTACCTCAGATAGCCAAGATGAGTGTAGTAGCTCCCACCACAAGGTTCAGGACGTTCGTGTTATAAAGTGTCAATTAAACACGGAGATGTGAAACGGTAATATAACATTTCATCAATTTCAAACAAAATACGTATATTGTAGTAATAATTTAACCTATTTGTTAAGATAGTGAACTATTTTTGGTTTTTAAAATGACAGTCAAAGCAGAATGTATTGAATAATAAATGAGAAATTGTAAAGTTTCAATTTCGGTACGATTAAATACATTCGTGCTGCTATGTGTTGCGTTATCCGTTAGGAGGTATTGAACAATTCTGATTCAAAGGAAGGAAATAAACTACTGTAGAGTACTGGAGTTAATTTAATAGAGTTTAAATGTATCCGCAGTTCTGAGGCTATATGAGACAAAGTCTATTGCTGAGAGTCAAATATGAGTTCTATTAGGGTTTTAGCGTGATATATCCACTGATCATTGAACCTGGAATACGCGCATGGAAAGCATTACCACTAGCAAATTAGCTACGAAGAGGTACACGATACCATAATTCTAAGTCAAAATGAAAGGAAAAAATAAGCGGAAACGACAGACTGTACGAGAATGATAGTTTCACTATTTTAATTTCACACTATTTATTTCGAGACTTTCGAGACGAGACCGAGATTTGGTACTCGAGACCGAGACCGAGATCGAGACAAGCATTTTTTGACCGAGACGAGACCGAGACCAAGATGGTGATTTTTTACTCGAGACGAGACCGAGACCGAGACCATTATTTATCAACCGAGACGAGACCGAGACTGTGCAAAGTCTCGTCTCGATACCATCCCTAGGACATATCGCTCACCTCGCAACCATGTACTGCAAGTAATACAAATTTCTTCATAAGAAAGAGTAACTAAAAGCTTTAACGCTGATCCTTCCTTTTCTCATTTCATTTTGTTTTATCCTTCCTTAATTTTTTTCATTTCTGGTCTCGAAGGGAGGGGGGGTCCGGACCCCTCCCTTGGCTACGTGCCTGTCTCATCCACTAGCGAATCCAGAAGAGTCGTTTGCAGGGATGTATTGCCTGTACGCTTAAAATACGGAATTTAACATAAAATTAAAATAAAATAATGTATTATTATATATAAATGTATACAATGAAATTAAATATTTCAGTTTAACGTCCCTCGCTTATACCCTTTAGGCAAAGGAAGACTATGATTAAGGCAAGTGAATGATGATGGAAGAATTGATGGAATGAAATATAGAAGGAAATGGGAATACTGCGAGAAAACAAATGGACACGATATGCATCACAAATTTACTTCCCCGTAAATCAAACCAGGGACCTCACACACCGGAGGTAAGTCTTTCTACCACTGAGCCACCGTGCTCCCATATAGACGTATAAAAATGTAATAATGGGGCGCGGTCACCTCAATCGCCCTCCCCTTTGATCCGCCACTGATTGCATTCAGTTATAAAATATATTTATACATGGTAGCTGACACTGAGACTTTGTAATCGGATAACGATCATTTGTGCAGCTCGTGGAATAACAACTTATTTGTCGTAGACTAGTATGTAGTACAAAATGGTATATTTGGTTGACTTGCAGAGCAGTGTCTCTTTCAGTATTAAGGCTATATGAGACGTGGACCTACACATTAATGTGAAATTTGATCCATATGAACTTCCTCACAAATGTAGTATTAATAAATGACTATTACAATTTTTCATCTCTTTGGAATTTAACATACCTTTTAAACAACGAGTAATATGAATGATTAGAAACAGATTGAGCAGTATTAAATTACATTAAAATCAGTGACGGCTCTTGAGGGAAGTCACATTGATAAAATGAAAAACATTATCGCTACAAGCTAAGGGAACAAAGCTTCGTACAGCTTTAGAAAGGTGAATGCAAGCATTAGTACATTAACTCAGTTGCTTCCCATAGCTTGTAGCGATAAAATTTAAATTTTTACCGACGCACAATGGTCGCAATTTTCAATAACGTGACCAAAATTCGAAAACGGAATTTATATTTTCTCAAACTCAGTGTATACGAGTTTTTGAGATTGCTGATGACAAAATTTGATATTTAAAAGAAATCAAAAGCAAAATGACGGATTCAAGTCAGTGGATATATATTTTAAAACATTTTTCTGACCAGAACAAAATGAATTATTTAATAACTATACGATTTTTGTTACATTGAGAAAAGACAGATCATAGCAAATCTTATATCTTCCTCAGCTCAGGTTAGGTCCTTGAAACTGTAACAAAAATCGTATAGTTATTAAATAATTCATTTTGTTCTGGTCAGAAAAATGTTTTAAAATGTTATTGTGATTATCCAGAACTATGGAGTGTATATATATATATATATATATATATATATATATATATATATATATATTCAAAGGTTGCATCGTTAAAGTGAATAGCCTACAGTGATCCCTACCCATAATTTCATGTATGTTGAAAATTTGATTGAGATCGATCAGGTGGTTCAAGAGTGATGAAGTCACAAATGCAGTAATTTTTATTTTAATTTTTTTTACATATATCTCCCCCTCCCCCTAGGTTGGCTCGTTAAAGTGAAACGATAAAAAAACACCCAAGGCCCTACCCTCATATATGTTGAAAATTTGACTGAGATTGGCTGAGTGGTTCAAAAGTTCTTAGGTTTTATTAGTTCTTATTTATACATCCTCCTCTCCTCCCCTCCCATAGATCTACCGTTAAATTGAAATTACAAAAATGTTTCCAGATCCGAACCTCATGTACCTTAAAATTTGATTGAGATCTGTCAGATAGTTCAAGAGTTATTAACTTACAAAAATAGTCACTTTCAGTCTTATATAAATTGATTTTTATATATCTCCCCCTCTTTCTCCTCCCCTACGTTGCTCCGTCAAATTTAAATTATAATAACTATCCCAGGCCTGAACCTCATCAATGTTGAAAATTTGATTAAGATCGATCGAGTGGTTCAGGAGTTATTAAGTTTTATTTACTTTTTATACTCCCTTCGCCTTCCCCTCCCCTCAGTTCTACCATCAAAGTGAATAGCCTAAACCAACCCAGACTCGAACCTCATCCATGTTACAAATTTGATCGAGATCGGTCGGGCGGTTCAGGAGATTTAGAGTCTCAAACAAAGTGATTTTCAATTTTATATATATATACATATATATATATATATATATAGATATAGATAGATAGATAGATAGATAGATAGATAGATAGATAGATAGATAGATAGATAGATAGATAGATTTATTGAATTACACACCCTCTTCACTATTTATTTTACATCAAATAAAAAGAAAACTTCCATCGTGCGTCTAAAATCAAATTTATGTATTGATGCAGAAAAACTTGGATAAAACAAATAGGGCAAGCGGATGCAGCTATTTTTGTTTTATATAAATGAAGAATGATTTTAAAAGCCCGGAAACATATTCGAGGATAAAATCTCGGGAGACTTTTGACTTCTGCTGTTCTGCACACAAACACACGGAAATGGAGCACAATTAAAAGCTGCGCTTACTTTCATTTTGAGCGAGATTTGATGTGACTAGCTCGGCACAGGTTGAAATAGATTTCGACAGCCATATATATGTATGTATGTATGTATGATGCCGGTACATCAACTATTTATTGATTTTAGAAAGGCTTACGACTCAGTTAGGAGAGAAACATTATACAACGTTCTTACAGAGCTTGGAATACCGAGAAAGCTAATTAGATTAATTAAGATATGTTTAAGTGAATCCCAAAGTAAAGTCCGGGTAGGAAAATTTTTGTCCACGAGCTTCCACGTCGAAAACGGCCTGAAACAAGGAGATGCGTTGTCGCCATTATTATTTAACTTTGTGCTGGAATACGCCATAAGGAAAATCAAAGATAGCAACCAGGGCCTAGAGTTGAACGGCATTCACCAGGTTATGGCATATGCTGATGATGTAAATTTAATAGGGGATGATAGGAGAACAGTAGAAATAAATGCAGAGATCTTATTAAACGCTTGCAGGGACATGGGTTTAGAAGTAAATGCAGAGAAAACTAAATACATGGAAGTGCGTCGGGACCGTAATACGGCAAATTGTGGAGGCGTTAAAATATTCAATAATACTTTTGATAAAGTGGATACTTTCAAATATTTAGGATCAATATTAACAGACGAAAATCATATTCACGAAGAAATTAAATGTCGACTAAAAGCAGGGAATTCGTGTTACTATTCGGTTCAAAATCTCTTGTCGTCGCGAATTCTGTCGAGGAATTTCAAGCTTAAAATATATAAAACGATAATCATGCCTGTTGTTCTGTATGGTTGCGAAACATGGTCGCTTACTCTGAGGGAAGAACATAGACTGAAAGTATTTGAGAACAGGATCCTGAGAAGAATATTCGGACCCAAGAGGAACGAGAATGGGGAATGGCGGAAGCTTCATAACGAGGAACTACATAGTTTATACGGTTTACCCAACATTGTTAGGGTCGTCAAGTCTAGGAGGCTTAGGTGGGCAGGTCATGTAGCTAGAATGGAAGAGAGTAGAAACGCTTTCAAAGTCTTGACTGGTAGACCCATAGGAAAACGACCATTAGGAAGACCTAGGCGCAGATGGGAGGATAATATTAAGATGGATCTCGCAGAGATAGGAATACAAAGTAGAAACTGGATCCAATTAGCTAAGGATAGAAGTCAGTGGAGAGCTTTTGTGAACGCGGTACTGAACCTCCGGGTTCCATAGGCCATAGAGTTAGTTAGTTAGTTATATATATGTATGTACGTGGCCCTCAAGGATAATCGTTTCTAACGGTAATAATTACAACCTGACTGTTTAGGGTAATCGAAAATCTCCAAATCGATACTCCGATTGCTCATGTTTCTGGTAATCGGGACCACTATATGGCGTCAGTTTCCTTAAGAAACGCCACTAATGTGAACAAAGATATTAAAGATGAAACATTGTGCATTGCACTTATTAATTTATAATTCGAAATCTCCCAGGAGACGTGGCTTACAGGTGACAGTTATATCAGAACGAAGGCCGTATCGAAGGAGATATTTGGCGTCAGAATCAGTCAAAATTATCAAGCTGATACTGAACGAAATATTATTTAAGAAAGTTCCTAGCATCTTTGATATATACAAAATAAACCGGTTATAACGACTCCGAAGGGACCGCAAATTTACGGTCGTTATAGCCGATTGTCGCACAAACCGGGTTTTCATTTTCTTGCTCAAAATTTCGTATCTAACAATAAGTTTTAGGCTATTCACTTGTTGAACATGTTTTAAACTTATTGTATGTGTTGTATGATATAAGTCATGAATGACATACAGTATTCTCGTTCCAGATACTGTATTACAAAAATTAATTTATTACTGTAATACAATGAGTATACAGTACTCTCTATATAAATTACTGTATGTACTCTCGTACAATAAATGCAATGCTGTTTTCTTTTTAAAATGTACAAATGTAATGAACTGTACCTTACACATTAGAAAAATCCAACACACATAACCATAAAACATCAAAAAGTGTTATACACACTATTATTCTACGTCTGTACTTTGAAAACGCTTTAACTTTAGTAAGCCACGCGGTAACGCATACACTGTACTACTTAAGGTAATCAGTTATCTTTGTTTGCTTCTTGCACTTAAGATGTGCGTACGCATTTTGCATTTGACGATGCATTCGTTTCAACGTCTCACTATTGGCATTTGTATTAAATTCTTCTTTGAACATAACAAATTTTTGTAAAGTTTTCACTGCACTCAGAGCTTCGTTAAGTGATGGTACAACAAATTGTTCTTCTTCTTGTTCATTTTCATTTTCGTCAATTACCTGTTGGCTTTGGATGTCAGCTACAATTTCTTCTTTACTCGCTGAGGCGCAGACTGAAAGATGGTTGTCTACCTCGGCAAAGTCTTCTATTTCACAAGTTGACAAAGATGGACCAAGCTCTTGCACTAATCGCGCAAGAGGAATAACATTCTCCACATCTTCATCATCAGCTGTTGCTGAAAATGTGTCGTCCTCACCGTGGGATGGTGAAGAAAGGTATCTGAAACCTGAATGTTTAAAGCAATTAGCAATGGTCCTTTGAGTGACATTTTCCCACGCTTTAGATATTATTAAAATTGCATCAAGAACGTTGAAAACTGGTTCTTTATCTTCTTCGATTTTTTGTAACATGTTCATCGCCTGAAGCTTCCTGTACTGCATCTTAAGAGATTTTAGAACTCCCTGGTCCATAGGTTGTAAAACTGAAGTGACATTTGGAGGTAAAAACACAAGCTTTATGTATTGCAGATTATCAGCTACAGGATGAGCCGGGCAGTTATCGACCAGAAGAAGAATTTTTCGTTTTTTTTTTATTATTATTATTATTATTATTATTATTATTATTTATTTATTTATTTATTTATTTATTTATTTATTTCAGCTGAGAGTCCCAGTTACGTAACCACTTTTCAAAAATTTCCGATGACATCCAAGACTTTGCATTGTTTTTATAAACTACAGGTAGGGAGTGAATATTTTTAAAACATCTTGGTTTTCTGGATTTGCCAATCACCAAAAGCTTTTCTTTACAAAATCCCGTCATATTTGCAGCAACCATAACTGTGATTCTTGTTTTAGGCATTTTGCCACTCGAATACTGTTCACCTTTCAATTTCAGAGTTTTATCTGGCGTCATATTGTAAAACAATCCAATTTCATCTGCATTGAATATAACATCTGGCTTGTAACCTTCACACAAAGCAGGCCACTTCTTAGATAACCACTCGTCTGTTACGCCATCAGGCACATTCGAAGCTTCGCCACAAATTTTCCCAGCAACAATATCATGACGAGCTCGGAAACGTTGTATCCAAGAGGAAGAACAATTGAAGTTCGGATTGCCCAACCGACGAGCTAATTCATTGGCTTTCGCTTGAAGAATAGGTCCATTGATCGGCACATTATTTGTTCTTTGCTGCTTAAACCATTTAAGTTAAGCTTCTTCAATCTCTTTGTGGTTGGATGATCTGGCCCACTTGATTTTTAAAGATTTTTTTTCGAAAAGAGACTATTTTCTCTCTGTCCTTCCAAATTGTAGAATTCGTCGAGTGTGATAGACCCAATTCCCTCGCGATGCTGACGTTTGTTTCTCTGTTTTCTAATCGCCATATTATGTGTGACTTTTCTTCAATATTAAGCACTTTCTTTTTCTGTTGCGACATCTTCAGAGCAATGCTTGTCTTGACTATTTAACAGACAGACTGATTGGATATCTATAATACTGTATATTGAAAACAAGAGTTTGAAAATAAACCTTACATTGTTGTCAGCAAAAGTTTGAAAATACGTAAACGTTACATTGTTGTCAGCAATCTCCAACAAACAAAAATCACGTTATAGCCGATACATTTCTCCGATAATGTGATAAAAAATAAGTCGTTTTATACGATATGTCGTGATAAGCAATGTCGTATTACGCGATTTCTTAAATACGTTTTTATATAGGGTTTAGATGGGACCGTTAGATTTCGTCGTTATACCCAATACGTCGTTAAAAGCGATGTTGTTATAAACGGTTTCGACTGTGTATATATATATATTAAGGGAAATTAATTCTTGGTAAGAAAATGCGTTCTTTCATTTCTTCATTCTCGTATCAAATCCTCTTTCAAGTTCGGTCTCATATGCGACTCCATTCGATGAGATACAAATTCCTCCTTCTCTCATAATATGTCCAAACCACCCAGACTGCTCTCTTTCTACCTTTCTAATAACAATGAGTAAGATTTCAGGATAGATCACTTTAAATAAACTTGCAACCAGTTTGTTAATTACTACGAGCAATGAGATCTTCATCATTAAATATACATATTTCATAGTACTTTCCGAAGACGATGTAATATTTCAGTTGGAGATAATGATTTTTTATATTTTAATCATAATCAATATTTAAGTAAGCAGCATAGAAAAATTAAGTGGGAATAAAGCAATTCAAGCCTAAGGTAATGTACGAAAAATACAATAAAACAAAATTATAATAATAAATATGGGCATATAAAAAGAAAACAATTATTTTGAAAGAAAAAAATCCGCTGTCAGGACTTGAACCCCGCATCTTGGACTTCATACGCCAAAGCGCTATCAGGCCCGCAAGGTAACCTTATAAATGTCGGTTTGTCTGTTGTATTTATGTTACGAACAGGTGAAATTGGAACAATATGGCCTCAAAGTTGGTCAATTAGTTGGGAAAAATCTGCTTGTTATACACAGCACAATCTCTCCAAGAACATTTCCAAGGTCGGGACAGTAATCCACATGGTAGAAAGAAACAAATATGTAAAGATACATAACTGCAACTGACATTACTTTTGATTAATCTCTAGTTACTAATTTAAGTTAATATACGAAAAATGCAAGAAAACAATTATTAATAACAAATATAAACATATAGAAATGTATTTTGAAAGGAAAAAACTAGTACTAGCTACATTGTTTCACCATCAACAAACCAACACCTTACCGATTTTTCCACGTTCGAGCTTACAAACCACTTTTCCAACTACGAGATGTCGTTCTCGTGTGGATTACTGGTGCAAGTACATACTTCAAGAACTAGGACTCGTTTCGCTGATTTATGAAATCACTTTTTTAATCCTCGATTAATCCGAGATGTATGTTGGTGCAACAATAAGTTCTCAATATTGTGAATTAATTCTGGCTCGCTCTTGATCTACATATCAATTATTTTTTTATGAAACCAGGAGAGACTGACTCATTATCGCCTGAAGGTCGTAAATAGCATTCAAACTTCAAAGTAACCGAGAGGTAACTCGCTGACAGTTGCCAGTATAGTGGATGACTTGACAACATGCCAGTGTAGCTAAGTAGATAGTGTATGAGACTTATTCTGAAGATCCTTGGTTCGATTCCCACCATGGATTTAATGTTACTTTTCCCCAGGCATTAAGCATTGTAAATGATGTTCGCGATTGCTACTGAAAGAGATTTATCACATAAAGGTAGAAACAAAGAAAGGAGGCAGGGGCAAAAACAAAGACTGTTTATACTTAATCGTAAAAATTCCACTTATTCCCATGCCTTCTGCTTTTTTCTTTCCCTCTTTCATTCATTTCTCATTTTGTTTCGCTTTCCATACTTTTTCGATCTCTGCATGATGCATATTATTATTTTCCTTTTCTTTGTATTAATTCCTATCTCTTAGAACAACGTGAATGGAATTTCTGCCTAATTATCTCCTGGTTCTTTCTGTAAGTAATGTTTAACTACATACTTTCTTGCTCCAAATGGAGGAATATCCTGGTATGTCGTGTTTTTGGAGCATGTCTTTATTGTCATGTTCGATGTCCAACTATCAGGCGTAGTGTTGTGAAAGCCTGGAAATTTTGGGTAAAAAGAATACAGTTCTTTACCGTTTTCCCTAGCTTGAAAAAAAAGGAAATTCGGGAAAAATTGAAATTTTTGTTTATTTAACTACATTATGCTTTTAAAATGAAAAATATTTTATATTTACTAGTTTACGGGTAAGATCATTGAGTGCTTATGTTTATTGTAATAGAACAGGGAAAATTTGTTAATAAATATATGTGCACCACTCCTTTAGTGTTAGCACCGTGGTAAAATGGAGTTATGCCTTCAAAAGATACTAAAATAAAATTAATTTAAATAGATGCATTTAAATTATCTTAAGCAATCTTATGAAGTAACCGCTTTATGGCAGGGAAGTGTTAAAATAACGGGGCCAGAATCATTTTAGTTAATACTGATATGTTAAAATCAAATATATATTTTATGGAGATACGTATCTTATTTGTACTGTGTAAAATTTCCGGAAATTTTGAAGCTATTAAAAAAAAAATCTGAAATATCGGCAAAAACCGGAAAATATAATATAAAAACTATTTCTTCGCCTGATACGTCGAGTGATACCTCGTTCGAAAGAGCTTGGAAAATAGAACAACTTTTGTAGGAAACAATTTTTGATATGGGGCACCGTTTTCAAGATGGCCTCCAAAAATGATCCTGTATTGGATTAAATTTCCAGTACTTATAAATCAGAAACGGCTGAGTAGAAAACGATGAAACAAACAATGAAAACGGAAAAAGCCATAGGCAACGTGGAATGGTGTTTTTGCGGTGTCCCCTGGGACCCCGGGTCCCCGGGACAAACTTGAAAAGTTCAAATGAGAATATAGGTCGAGTAATACCTTGATTGATAGATTGTGGAAAACTAAACAGTTTAGTACAAAAATTCGAGGGATATTGGCTTGTAACACCCAATTTAAACACTGCGCTTTCTATCTGAACGTGGAACCATTTTCGGCGGCGATTTTGAAACAGGCTTGCCCGAAATCAAAACAAATTTTGTACTAAGCTGTTTGGCTTTCAACTATCTATCAAACAAGGTATCACTCGGCCTATATTCTCGTTAGAAATTTTCAAGTTAGTCCCGGGGTCCTATGATGGGGGCCCTGGGTACACCGTGACACCATCATTCTACGTTGCCTGTGACTTTTTCCTTTTTCATTGTTTATTTCATCGTTTTCTACTCAGCCGTTTCTGATTTATAAATACTGGAAATTTTATCCAATACAGGACCTTTTGGGGGGGCCATTTTGAAATGGTTCCCCATATCAAAAATTGTTTGCTAAAAAAATTGTTCAATTTTCCAAGCTCTTTCGGACGAGGTATCATTCAACCTATATTTCCATTCAAAAATTTCACGTACGTACACCCCTCTCCTCCAAAAATGGGGGCGGGAGGAACCTCGTGTCTGACCCATTTTTAGGACCCTCTGGATTGTACATTGATGCTTAAATTTTTTCTTATTTGATGTATAGTTCGCGAGATATTGGCTTGTAACACTTATTTTGACTAACCCTATATATATATATATATATATATATATATATATATATATATATATATATATATATATATATATATATATATATATATATATATATATATATATATATATATATATATATATATAGAGAGAGAGAGAGAGAGAGAGAGAGAGAGAGAGAGATCAAGTAGCAGATTATATCTATTATTGTTTGTCTTCTCTTAAACGATGATACACGTACTCCTAACAGCGACCCACACAAAGTTACACCAAATAGTGACACACATACTACTTGTAAATAAATGATGAAAAAGAGGTCTGCCATGCAATTAACAACTTCGCATTACAGATTCCCGCCTTTTTTCGCCGCAGAATTCAATCGGTGGCTAAGAAATACATGAACTCGAACTACCACCGTACATTAATTTCATTTATGTAGCATTTAAAAGTGGCATACGTCTGTCGAACATTCGAATCTCATCAACCTAACAGATTATCATCATCGACAGGAGAAAAGTATTGCATACACTGTCCTTAGGACTCACATGAGTTACCATGGTTAGTTTTGGCATAAAATGAAACAACAATCTTTAAAAAATTACAATTATTTCAAAAAGAACATTTTACATATAGTATTTCGTCACATATTTTGAAATCATAATCTCACTAAAATACAACAAGATATTTAAAACTTGGTCATGCCAAAATCCATGGCACTACTGTAACATTATTTTTATTTATTTATTTTTTTAAATTTAATTTAATTTTATTTTTTCTTTTTGGACGTTGGAAATTGTATATTACACATCACGTAACATACGAATTCATCCAAATAAGTCAATCAATATGAAAACATCATTATATTGTTTGCATCATATAAATTTCTTTGAACGCAGTATTTATGAGTACATATTTAACTACAATAGTAGCTTGGTCAATGCTCATGGTCTGACAACTAGAACCATGCTTTAAATTAATGAAGACGCTAAACATCTGGATGTGTTTTGTACATCAGTTTGTGAGATTTTAGTGATTTATTCACTAAGAAAAGTAAAAACACTAAAATGCATTTTCAAGTGATTGCACTGAAACTACAAAAGACACTATGGCAATGATAAGAACAATGAATGAAAAAAAAAAGCCAAGTTTTATACTTTAAGTCAGTCTATACTCATTTGACCCTCTTTTGTTGTCGTGCTCTGTAGATATCGTTGACAGGTGGCGCCCCAATCATGTCCTCATCCTCGCTTTCATCCCCTCTATCACCAAGAAGTCCGAGTTGCTTTCGTTTTCTTTTCAGTGCGGTTACTGATAACCCTTCCTGTCCATCCTCCACTATCCAATGGACAGATTTGGCCAAGTCAAAAAGCTTGGTATCACAGCCATTATCTCCTGTGGGAACTGGCACTGCAAAGACAACAAATTATAGAAAATATAGTATGCATTATAAAGAAGTGAAACAAGAAAAGTATGGTCTTTTACTTTATATAGTCCTTAATATATTGTGTAGTAAATATAATTATTTTGATGACGCATCTTCTCTACGCATCTATCTTCAAACTGAATAATAAGTAACGATAAAAGATGAGATGTAACTCTGCGTATAGCAACCTTGCATTACTGTTAAGTACATTTGTTATATATCACTTCACAAATCTTTCGCTAAACACAGCATCAAAACAGCTTGATACCAGACCACAAAGGAAGTCATAAAGATTATGTACCGATATCTGCTCAACAATATTTTACAACTAAGTTATTATCTATTAACTGCACTGTGAGTAATTTAACTCCTATCGTTTGACAGTCTGATAACTTAGTTTAAATTGATCTAATAATTAAATTATCGGAAGAGCAATCAAGTAACACCAACAATAACATTTAATACTAATCCATTTTGTTTCTAACAGCTCAAATAAGTAATTTTATGTCACGCGTTCTCTCTTCTAGGAATCGTGTGTAAAATATTTTCTCAGCAAATGTCAACTAGAGTCCTAAGATTTCTGATACAAATTATACTTCATCGATAAACTGTGTTACTTGTATGCAAAATATTAAATACTTTTCAATATAATAATTAAAAGGAATGAATATCAATTTCGAGTCTCACCTTTCACTCAAATCAATGTTTAGGCAATTTCTCCTACGACAAAAGAAGACGGAATAAGCAATAAAGCAACTCTATAGCAAGCCATTGCCAGCATATCATTGCAAATAATAATAATACAATTGGGATTTAACAAAAATCATAAAAAAAAAGATACAGATCTAATACTGGATATACGCAGAACAGCAAGGACCTTCCTGGAAACCTCAGAATAAAGGAAACAAGCACGGGGCAACGCTAGTATACTTAGATGGCTTGTATATTACTATATCAACTGCTCTATATTACTATAGGAGTAAAAAAAAAAATATATATATATATATATATATATAGTTAGTTAGTCTTGTTGAAGCAAACGTCTATCAATCGATTCAACATAGATTTCTGAGTCTGACTGCTAGACGAAAACTTTAGTACATTTTATTTCATTTTAACCCTTTACCCTTTTCCGACTGTCAGGACTTTTTAAGTCCCTTTTTCTTTATTCATACATGTTTTTTCCCGTGTGCGTTGAATGAAGTGCACTGACGAGACTTGTTGGTTTTGAGCGGAGATAATACGTAGAAGGAACAACAGGTAACGAGTGCTCCTTGAGACGTTGCAAGTGGAGCAACTTAGAATAATGAAATGTTTAGAAGTTTTTGAAGTTGTATTTGTAATAATCGTGGTGAACACACCGTCGTGTGTTGGTGCTATTTTTATTGCCCTACAGGAAAGACAAGGCTTTAGTAATTTCGTACGCTGTTTTAGAAATAGAAAACAATAATATTATCAAAGGAAATCTTATGTGGGATTTCTGATTAACTTTGGCTATGGATTTACTTTTATGTACTTCTAAGTCCTGTCAGGTGGCTAGTGCATCTAGATATAGCAAGAAATATAGTTGAGTTGATTTTAGTTTAGCGTCCCTTTCAGCAGCAAGGCTATATGAGACGTGGACCTACTGATTAACGTGGAATCCGAACCACATGAGCTCCCGCCGGGAATCGAACCCGGGCCTCCCACGCCAAAGGCGCGTACGCTAACCGCTTAGCCACGGAGGAGCTCAGCAAGAAATATAGGTATGCTGTGGAAAGATGTTACAAAAGCCATCGCATATTTTTCTGAGGATAATGTCGAAGTGGTTTTCTGCAGAAGATTCTAGTAGTGAATCTAAAAATGAACATAATGAACGTGATGACATGGATGCCAACAAACCATTAGTGGAAACTACACAGACAGACGTGGGTGACAAAGAACCAACAGCGAGACCTTCGCAATCACTTAGTCACGGCCACACTCAATGTGCACAATGTGTAACAGTTTTCTTTGCTCAAATGAAAAGAAATATTGTTTCTCTGAAAATAATTCCGCTTTGAGTCCTTACACGCTTTAGAATTGCAATCTTAGTGTAAAGATTTTGTTTCGACCTTTGGCGTAATAGCTATATAAACATCATGAACCAATGAACATGTTATAATCAAATATAACACTCTCAGAATGTACGATTGTAAACACACTTTCTTGAAACTGCAATGATTTTATATCTAGTCTACTCATATTCCATTGTTATTTTTTTAAGTTTCCACTTTTGTATGACGTCATCAATATGGATGCAAATAGTAAGAAAATCAAAACGATTCTTTAATACTTGCATAGCCTATAAGAATATTTTTATTTACGAAATAAATATCGAAGTGACAATATTTTTTACCTCAGTAATCTTTCCAAACAATATACATATGTCGAAGCCTTTCCGCCTGACGGGACTCCTGAGTCCCCTTTCCCCCCTCAGCATTATTGAGCAACAATAGAAGCAAAATTTATACCTTGAACTTACTATAATTTATATTACTATTATTTACTATAATTAATATTATATCAAATTATAGTAAGAAAATGATAACTCAGTCGGAAAAGGGTTAATGAAACTCGCCATGCACCTTCTTATAGGCTTAGGAAATAAGCGTATTGTTATTTTCGTCAATAATTCAAAGGTTAAAACCAATTCCACATTGGAAATTTGCGCATATACATAATGTGTGAGAGGTTTTCAACATAAGGTATAGTAATAAGTGGATGAAGTTACTGGTATCTTAAAAAATAGGTTCCACAATAAATTTCATAAAAATTTTCCGATTTTCATTAAACATAGAATGCAATGTCTTTAATAATTATGAATTATTAATATTCATGCCACCTTCAAAAGTTTTATTTAACGATAACTTTCCTACAATTACCCGATGTTATGAATATGATTTCTTTGATGATTTCCAATGAAGCCTATTGCTTGAGATTGAAATCAGTCAGGGTAAAGAGGGATCCATATCGTTATTTAAAAATCCTACCAACTACTAGACTTTCACGAAACACGGAGTATGCTTTCTTAAAAGCCTCCCAATGGGACTTAAATCAGTAACTACAGAGAGGAATATACTCCCAAATTTTAATATCTCAGGATATATTTTGGGAAAAAATCGATTATCATGCAACACTGCACGTTTCATTTGAAGCTTATGAATTACTCATGTCGCCTGGAGTCACAATCACTCAGAAGTAAGGTGACAAAATCCCCAGATTAAAAAAAAAATATAATTCGCTCGCTTCTATTATACACGGTACTGACGGCACCACTACCGACAACCATGATAGTTCTTAGGTTTTTATTGACCTGTATATTTTAACGACTTTAATTCAAAACTTGATGTAAATTAATGTTCAACTAATTCAATTAATTGTCTTGTAACCTATTTTCTCAAAAGAAAGTCCGTAAACGACATTTTAAAATTAGTCTGTTGGTATTGATCAATAATTTCCAACTGGATGCTATGTGGCGTCATAGTCTGCTGGTCGGCTTCTCAGTAAACCACACAGAAAGAGCAAGGAGCAGATACTTAACTTACCACTAGAGTTGATAGATGACAGTAATGACAGGCAAATAAGCCGTAGCCAATGGTTTTGCAAACACACTACTCATGGATTCAAAACTAATCGAACACTGCCAATACTTATTTTATCGATTCCATCTATCTCGTTTCTTCCCCTTTCTGTGCTCAATCTATTCTCCCTTTTATAGCTCTGATCGTAAAAGCTCAATCCTACGCCATAAATGGACGAGTTGGACATGACTTGTATGAACTATGTTATTAAATTAATCAGTAAAATTATTTTGTTTACATATGAAATACAGTATTATGCAACTTACCTGTTTCAGGTAACTGTATTTTTGAGAAGAGATCCATCATTGTGTCCACTGCAACAAACGGACCATGGAAACACGATGGTGGGGGAAGTAGCGTACAAAGATGCGCCGCCGCAGGAGGAAGAGGAAATGCACCTCCTATTTATTGGAAAATAGACAGTTAAATGTAAGAAGAAATTATAATAATTTTGTGATAGACTTTATATTCTTACAATCATCATCTACACAATCACATTTACTCGTAATTGTTTTACCATCCATGAGGCAACACAATACTGTAACCTACCATCATGGAGCAACACAATACTGTATCCTATGTTAAACAATGCGACACATTTCCTTTAGAAAAGTACACTAAACTTACTCCAATAGAAAATTGAAACTGATCGCTTTCAATGTACAGACTACTGGAAAATTTTCTAGAGATAACATCCACTACTAGAAGGCTTCCTAAGGAAGACGTTAGGCTAAAGAAAAATTTAGGCGTATCCCATAAAGTAAACCTACAGACGTGATAGAATGAATGATGATCGCATGAAAATTGAGTAGTGATGTGAAATGTCTTGGAATACATTCCCCGCTATCACTACTCAAATGTCAGCAACAATCTTTCTTATTTTGATTCTAGAAGTGTTTCTTTCTTCCATACCTCTTCTCATGTTCTACTCAAGTTACATCCCTTGAAGAAAGAATGCCACATCCAAATACATTTTATTGGCCTCTTCGTAGGTATGTGGCTAACACGAAAGCTTTCTGTGTTCGTGGTTCCGGCCTCGATTTCCCGTGGGAGTATTCTACTTGGATAAAAACTTGAATAACTCGGATCCCACTTTAAACAGTAGACTTCATCTCATAGCTCCAACCAATCAAATTATTTTATACATCGGAAGTGCTAAATTTAAAATTCTTTCTTAATAAATTTAATAAAATATTCCCAACCCGTAAAATGTTCAAAAATTATTCATTTTTTTCTCTTTACGAATCAAGGCATCTGATTTATTTGATTTGTGATTTTTCTATGAAAAAATAAGGTTCAATTAAAAGCACAATTCTTATCTTGTGATATTGAGACTTCGATCAGAACTTGCACTTGAAATTGCGGTCGCCTTCTGTACTTTCTTATGTGTCCATCTGACAGCAGTATAGAACATATCTATAGACTAACACATGGAATTCAGGCGTCTATATTCATTTTACATGTAGATCAACAATATCTGAATACATGTAGAATTTTCATTTATCATTTTCAACCTTAGAAAACGCTGTAAAATTTTCACTTCCTTAGCAAACAAGCAGAAAGAATAAAATAAATTTAAGGCTATATTAGGCAACCAAGAATCAAATACGTAACAGTTGATTACATGCACAAGTCCTCTAATGACTTTCAGAAGCTTTGACGGTATGTTGATGGTCGAGGAATAAGTAGCAAACGCAAAAAATTAGTCAAGTCGTTAGAAGCTCAAAACAGATTAGCCCGGCAAACAGGAACACTCGATGCTTCACTAGTTCGACGATTAGTTTTCTGTTTTTCTTTAAAGTATCCCATATCTATTGGTAATATGTACACACGAAACCATTAATATTTTTACATTTTACTGGATTAAAATACATAAGCCTTCTCTTAAAATATCAGCAAGATAGACAGTTGTTTTTTTAAAAAAATAACGCCAGAAAGCTTTAGTGTTACTTGAATTTCAGGAAAAGTAATAAAGTAGAAAAGTGTGTTGCTAGCATCACGATAGTATAGCATCTATCTAGCAATTCGGGATTCAATTTCCGACATTACAAGTAGTTCTCAATATCATGTGGTTTATATGACTTGGTTAAATTTCGTTTGAAAAGTGTCTCATAACAAAGCTATTCAGCGAGGTCGTACCAACTTGTTGATACGATAGCTGGCAGAAACATTCTAGTGATAATTAAAGGTCACAGTGTGCATTCTCCGCCTCATGGGTAGACTATTTGTGAACGACGTTTTCAACTGCCAAACTTCAAGAATGAATATTAAAAAAGTAACTTAAGACATTGAAGAAAACGCCACTTTTTTACATCATAAAATACAAAGCAGAATATTGAACTTTTAAAGGATAGCCAATATTAATACAATTCTTCCTTAATACAAACCCCGTGTTGGCAACTAATCATATCATTAACTGAAACAATAAGAAATGAGAAAAATGAAATGAAATCTTTACACTTTACGTCCCATGGTTATGCCGATTAGGCTAAAGGAAACGGTGATGATGAGAAATGAATGGAATGATGAATGAAGAGTGGGAGAAAACGGGAGAATCCCGAGAAAACCCACGCACACGGTGTTTGTCCACCACAAAGTTCACTTGACACGAGCTGTGATCGAACCTAGGACTGCAGGCAGGTATTATAACCGCTACCAGGTTATAGAAGTACGTTTTGTGGACACTCTGTATATTTCGTAAAGACAGTGATCATTATTTTCGATTTATACTTTATTCTGCAACGCATATAAGTTCTTTCTTTGGTGGGAATTGCTTCTTTCCCACACAATTGGACAAAGAAGTCTTTCATCGTTTTCTCATATATATATTTAAGACGTTGCTTTTGATCAGAACATTTCAGTTAGTGACAAACCATTTCAGTGTTTCTCTCTGACTTATTATTATGCACAGTATATATTCTATAGTTATTGGGAACTAAATTAAGTGTTTTCTTTAATCGCTTATGAAACATTGCAATAGATTAGAGAAATACGGGCTGACCAGATGTTCCAGTGACCAAAGTGGCACCAACTGCGTTGTTTCGTAGTCCCTTATCTGTACTTTCTCATGCCAGAGTTATCGCCGTGTCTAGTGCATTATAGGCAGTTGACTAAAATTAACGTAAATTATTTTCCGTATTCTGTTTGTATGTGCATACAGGTGAGTCAACTGAGTGATTTTTGAAATGAACTGCCAACTTTTTAGTTGACCATTGCAACCCGTTCCTTGAGCTTGGGTGCTCAGGGAGTTTGACTCCAGGTCTGGAAGCCGTAACCACGCATCTCGCGTCGAGCTTCAAATATAACTTTTTGTTAAGGGGCACAAGCTAATTAGCCGGTGAAGGACGTTTTCTTACGGCAAGCCCCAACTCGTGAAGTCCCAGGTTCACAAACCTAGTGCGCTAAAAGTTATATACGCGCCCTCCAACATCAGCATTCTACTTTGGAGGATTTCTTGTTTAATTTGCTGAAGACTCATCTCTACGCTGCAGGATTGCTCAGCGCAGCAACTGGATTCATCGTGGGACGATCCAGACAACTTTTCCCCAGTGCTAATCCCCCAAGTGCGTCAATGGTGTGAGAGAAGCATTTGTCGTTAATCTGAATTATAATCTCATATATATATATATAAAGGGCTATATTGCCTTAAAAGGGCAAAGTGTGATTTCAGTGACGAAAATTATTATACATATTCAGTGTTCAGTGTTGTGTTTATTCCTCTTCGCTATTTTATATATATATATATATATATATATATATATATATATATATATATATGACAGTGTTTTAATAAATAAGTATAGTGTCATTTAATCCAGCGTGTTTTCGTTGTTTGTATGAGTGATATTTGTGTGCGTTATGGTCTGGATGACCGTCTGATCGTCCGTGAGGTTTGCAAGACGAGACACCCGAACCTCTTGGCGTCTAATGCTCATCTCATTATTGAGACCGACGAGCGATTTGGAAACAGTTTGTAATCTCTTCTTGGAGAGGTCCTTCATCGTCCTGTCCAGGTAAGTTCTTATTGGTAGGATCACGAACAGCGACCAGATTACACGGAGTGGTTACAAATAAATGTTCACCCAAATAGAGACCTCGAAATTAATTGGTTACAGTATGAAATGAGCTGAAGTCTACTACTTTTGCTTTCACTACTCAACAGTTAATTACCACTATAAAACAATCCTTGAGAGAGTAAATTTGATACGAAAATCTATTATCGGAAAAGAATTTTAATAACGCGCACTGCTTTACACTCATTAATTTTCTATAATACACAGACCGAGTCTGTACCCAGAGAGAGCACATATTTTTCCCTTTCGTTACGATCCGAGACACGCATTACTTTCTTGGCTTGAAAATAAGACCATACCAAAATAGAAGACATCTGAACACGTTGCCCAAAATTGTACCCGATTCAGCGCTGTCAATAATTAACAAGATAAATTCTTATTACTATTATCTCACATTAAGTCCGGAGTCACCACTCATGTTCCTCATATTCCCTTCCCCTTATGAATATCCTGACTACGGGCCTTCACTGAACTTTTCGTTTGCTTCACTGAACTTTTAGATCAGTGCGAATGACATTCTGTCTGGGCGCGTAATTTTCAAAGTCCAAAAAAGGGGAAACTATAATACTTGATTATAGTCAAATAAGTCGCCGTCTAAAACCAAATTTTTGCCATCGCTCAGCCAACGATTGCATACCGTGGCGAAAGAAGTCTAGAATCTGTGATTTAAAAAAAAAAAAACCGCAAGTGCGATCAGGAAAGGTCTTTTCTTCTAAGATGATATGCTGGAAAAGGCAGTTAGTGGGAGAGATATCGGGGAGTACGGTGGGTGAAAAAAGGTTTCATACTGCAGCTCATGAAGAGCCTGCACCGTCCTTTGCGCGACACGTGGGTGAACAGTGTCGTCCAATATGAGGCATCATGAATGTTGACCACTGCTGGATGCTTACGAACAAGTTTGCGGTCTATTTCATAGAGTTCAGCACTATAACGATCTGCACTGACTGTTTCACCTCATCTGAGAAAAATATGATAGATCACTCGCACCATAAACCACTGTAACAGCAACAACTTCTCTGGGTAGAGAGGTGGTATAGGACACCGTCCTGAACCGAAACTCACTGCCCTTACTATTTACAATTGTCATAAGATATCCATTATTTATCTGAAGTGACAATTAGATACAGGAAACTTTCTGGTTCTTCCTCACACTCAGAGACCTGAATACCTCCAAACGTCAATTCTTGTTGGTTAGTTTTAACTCATGTGGCATCTATATATATATCTGACTTTTCACCTTACCATATGCAAGGAGCCGCCAAACGACAGTGGATAGTGAATGCCTAGCTCGTCTGCAAAGGCATGAACACTTTCAAGGTCAGTTTTCATGGTGTTCCTGAAGAGTTCATCCGAACACGATATTGTTTGGTGCCCATGAAGCTCATTTACAGGGTGTCTACTTAAATTCCAAAATGAAATTTCGTGACTTTTTCGTGACCTTTCCTTTACCAAACCATAAAATTTTGTAACATTCTCAAGTGCGAATTTGGGTGCGAATTAAACTGAGTTTTCATGCATGCGATAGTAAAATGCTTTGCTTGCGATTTGGTAGCGTCTAAAGCCGACCATAGACATTGTTGGTGGTAACTTTTTACGTTTTATAGAACAAAATTTTCCAGTCTGTACTTATATTTGTACAGATAAAAAAGTTCGTGACCCAAAAGCTAAATTTCGTGACTTTTTCTTGACTTTCATGGCCGTTTTCTGATTTCATGACTTCCCTGACTTTCGTGACCGATAGACACCCTGATTTACCAATGTTGTGTAACAGGGACGAAATATGGCAAACCAACGATAAATTGCAAGTTAATTTGCCATTCTTGGCCTAAAGTCAAGAACATGATTAACATGTTTGGCGACTTGCTGTGTAGAATATCCCAGTTTGAATTCATAAATGAACACCTCTTAAAATTGTGTGTTCGCCATGGTGTACTTTCATACGACTCTGTTCAACAATGCACTGCCTCCTGTCTGACTATCTAGGTAATCCGGGTGCTGAATCCCGGTAGTTGGCTGGACATTTATTGAGTTCATAACGTTAGACGTGTGGTCTTACTCCATACCTGTTGTGTTACTGAACTGAGTTGAGTTGATTTTGAGTTTTACGTCCCGTTCAGCAGCGAGGCTATATGAGACGTGGACCTACTGATTAACGTGAAATCCGAACCACATGAGCTCCCGCCGGGAATCGAACCCGGGTCTCCCACGCCTGTTTCTGAACTGAGTTTCCCACCAGACGTCAAAGGGAATATTTCATTCACACCAACCTGATATATAAGTTCCCACCTGTCACTGTACTTCCAAGCCAGATCCTCCCTCACTTATTCTGAATGTTAAAGAGCAAAATAATAGTGTTGGGTAAAAACAAGGAAAGAAGTTTATTAATGGCATCAGATTCACATTCGAGTTTTACGCACAGGTAGTTAGAACTGTATTTTTTTCTAATATGTCCAGAATAATAATATTTTTAAACTTTTCCAGTTTTCAGAGTATTAGACTCTCAATTTTGGTGTAGAGATTTGAACTGTGTGCTACTCTACAGATATTAATATCGATAATGTTAACACATAATACGAACCTGGTACAGGATGCTCTCCTGGTATGGCCCTAACTTTCGGTTTATATGGTACCATCTGTGCAAAATCCGGTCTTGGTAGATTCTGAGATTCTTCATCCAACTCCAAAACTGTCGACAATGGATGAAACGACTTTACTGACTTAGCTACCTCATTATAACCTATGGATCTGAAAATAACATATTATATATATGATATATACAAATTCAAAAATTATTATATATTTTTAATTCTTTCTACCACTAACCAATTGCATCATTTCAATATTTTCATCTGTACAATATTTATACTAGACCCCTTAAAAATCATGCTATCTCAGAAATTTCAACCTTTATTTGTATTTCAACATGAGTACATACAATAAAAGATAATTATTAACTGTTTGTTTATTGCAACACGCACAACTTCGGTGTGCAGAGTCACAACGTTGTTGACAGACGTGTCATTCATAGTTGACACAGATAGTTGAAATCAGTCTCTTAACCATTCTATTAATTATTTCACTAATAAGAAATTTCCTTCCAATTATTTTGGCCATCGAACAAGTTTACGTTTTGTCCTGGTATTGGGCTGGAAAGAAGGGCAAAAAGGTTAGGTGTTCGGTGTTTCTGGTGCTGAGAGTATCGTGTTTTGGAATGAACTATAAGTTCATACGACAAAAAGTTAGCAACTCTTGGCAGAGTGTATCTAATAACATGATTATCCATATCTTGCCATATCATGCTTTGAGAAATACATGAATCATGTCTGTTAGGGATTCGGGATTCTATGAGATTGCGGATATATACAATAAATTTCCGGTTACTCCGCACTGGTAGGTCCAAGAACCTTAGACCTGTAAAGGTGAACAATGTTCTTGAATGTTCTTCATGCCACTCACAATTTAACCTGTACATGAATATTTATTATATTGAAAGACAGGAATGTGATAAATGTATTTTGCAGAACCTTAAATTGAAAATACGATATTTATCAAAGAGTTGAGTTGAGTTGATTTTGAGTTTAACGTCCCGTTCAGCAGCGAGGCTATATGAGACGTGGACCTACTGATTAACGTGGAATCAGAACATGAGCTCCCGCCGGAAATCGAACCCGGGTCTCCCACGCCAATATTTATCAAAGATCACCGACATTTATTCACATATCACTGGCAACACCCATGCAACAAATATATTTTAGTATTCTTTTAATCAGGCGTCTAAGATGGGCAGGAAGGTACTTGTATAGAAAATATGAGCAAGTGTAGGGTCCTATTTAGGAATCTGGTGAGAAACAGAACTTTTGGTACACCAAGAAGGTGAAAGAACAACATAAAACAAGATCTTCTGGAGGTGGGTAAAACAATCCTAAAAAATAAGCTTTACACGATTTTCCCTTTTAAGATAATATTTTTTAAACTTATTCTTTGCTCCTTTTCTTGCTGTAATAATAATCCATGAACACACAATCAACTCTTAATACTGCAATGTTCTGAGATATCGGGGTGGTAGAGCAGTGAATACGAAATCCTTTGTGTTTTTATCCTACATCTTTTATTACAAAAAAAAAAATACACTATTACAAAAATTCTTAAGTTCAAAAATTCAAAAGTTCAAAAAATTATACAAAAGGGCGTCCGGAGACACAGCTGAGTCTCTAATCATTTTCCTTCTCTATGTATGTGGTTCAGAATGCTCCAGGACTCAGTGCAGTTAGCCAGAGCAGGGCTTTTTGAATTCGAATACTCCACGGCACAGTGCAGTCGACCAGAGTTAGTTAAGGAATACTCCGCAGCCCAGTATAACCGACCGGTGTAAGAGTTTTATATAGGAATATTCCACGGCCCAGTGCAGCCGAGGGTACTATTTTAGGTAACGAGTACTTCACGGCCCAGTGCACCCAACCAGGGTGGGAGAGGTTGGTGCAGTCAATCCCAGAGCAGACTGACTCCGAGATGCTCACTGCTCCTTTTGAGGCGAATCTTTGGGTCTCTTTTGGCACTGGTGGTAATGTAGATGATGTCTTCTTCCTTCTTCGGCATATGAAACTAAATAAAGTGTAGTCTGATTTGTTGACATATAGTACGTGGGTAAAAGGCCTCACAAAACAGAAATAAGATTATAACGTTTGGTAATCTCACGCTTTAAATGACTTTCTTCGCGAATGAGTCAGTAAATTTTCATTGCTGTTGCAAGGCTAATGCAACGCATTCTTGCCACGCATTATCGGGGTCCAAATGAAAGAATATATCTAATGAAATTACTCGTTTCTGAGTCAAGTGTAATGCTTTCCTCGAAGCCAGCTAATTTTACACGTGCAGCTTTGTGACTCTCTTTACAAAGCTATTTTGATCCAGATATCTATCGCATGCAGTATAGTTTTGAACGTCTTTTCTGAAATTAGTCGAAACTGTTTTTTTTTTAAAAAAAAATAGCCCGGATAAACATAAGATCTATTATATTTGAATTAGTTTAATGACAGCTTGGATCTATTTTGTGCCTAGCTCCAAACAGTTTGAAGTTACTAGGCTCGGCACAAGGAGTGGTCCCTGTCCCACCGTTATACTACTGATTGAAAGTTGGCGGTGAAGCATTAAAAGAATAATATCATATCTGTAATGCAAATAATGTTGCAAAGCAGATTAAAATATACATGCACATTATTACTTCATGTATTACTGCTTGACCTAAAAAAAAGATGTCATGCTAGCCGTTGCCCACCCTAACTACATTGATATCATCAGTGAAGTTACATGAAAAAGTATTGTATGTTCTCCCTAAAGTTACTGATCTGTTTGCATAAAAACGCACTTTAACCTTATCCGAAACATTAGTGCAATTTAGAATGACCACTCACTACTTAACTTTAAATCAATAACATTAAAAAACTGATCTTTGATTGTATAAAACTGTTAGTATGCTAACATGTATTTAGTTAGTATTGCAAATATACTTACTTGAGCTCTGCTGGTGTACAAGGATAGAGATCTAGGAACTTATATCTGTCAACTAACTGAGCGGTCTCTTTTCCTTCAAACTCTTTGATCTATTAAATAAATAAATAAAATTAAAATATATTATATTAAATTAATACGAATATATTGAACTTTTATTATTAGTAATAGTAATACATCTTGATTATTGTGCAAAATTTAGTTTCTTAAAATCATACACAAAGAATTTAGCTATTTCACTTAAACGGTGCTTATTTGATTGTTTATAAACTTTAAAATTGCATTTTTCCTATGAAAGATAATGTCAACATTAACGTATCAACACCTGAAGTTCATTACTTGCATGCAGGAAAGAAAAGATAAGATAACAGTAGTACCATGTTTAACCGATGAAAATTATTTACTGAAATCTATTAAAAAAAAAAAAAAAAAGTTTTCAACCTGTTGATAATACCTTTTTCAGACCTGTTGATGTCCAGACAGCATATCACGTACTTACATTTTGTATCAGGACAAATTAGAGATTCTTCTCTAGTTCCAAACTATTATTTAAGATCAGTCGAGGCTCTTGAGGAGAGTCACGTAGGTAAAAAAAATCTACAAGCTAAGAGAAGAAAGCTCTATACAACTTCAGAAAGTTATATACAAGGATTAACGTATTAGGTAAGCTTCTCCCATCAGATTACTTATTTGGTGTATGAAACACATTGCGATAATAATAGTATACTGACTCACCTGTAATGTTCCTTCCATCAGTGTTTTTTTTAGTCTATATTTCAATTGAACTATCGGTTAATTTTCCTCAAGGCAAAGCACTTAAATATTTTTCCTATGGATGTCTTCAAATAATTGTTGCAACCAACGTGGTACATAGTGGTCATGTTTATATTATTATGCGTCCTCATAAGGTATTCACAAACATTTTTTTTTTTTATCTTACCAGTTAAGAGCTTTAAACTGTTTAATATTTGAATAAATCCAACTATTTTTATATTTTTCAGGAGTCACTCTCAATGCAATCTTCTTGCACTACTCTTCTATTGAACTACTAGTCAACCTTCCTCAAGGCAAAGGGCTCACCGGTTAATGAACATAATAAAGATTAGTACACAAAGATCGCATCGACTGACTTAGAAAAAAAAATAAAAGATAACTAAGTTAATTCAAATATTAAACATATTTGATTGTTAAAATATTAAAAACTGTTCATAGAAACTTTACATAAGAACGCATAATAATATAAACATTCTTTACTATGTACCACTATTAGCTGTAACAACTATGTGAAGATCTATATAGGAAAATAATTTACGTCCTTCGCCCTGAGGAAGATTGACCGATAATCCATTTGAAATATAGGCAAAAAAAATTTATAGACGGAATATTACAGCTAGGCCAGTATACAATTATTTTCCCATCAGCTTGTAGCTATAACATTAAACTTTTACCCATCTGACTTCCCTCAAGAGCAGCCACTGCGTAAAAGATTTTCACAATTATACAAAAATATAGGATATATTACACATATACAACGTTATATACGAACGTCAGAAGCAAAAGACGATAAGATAGATTCTGACCCTATTAGCTCTCGAGAGCCATATATAAGCAGCTTATCGTACACCAGTTTGGCTTAAGAATATTGCTCAATATTCCTGTTGATTTGTAAAATACCTCTTGAGCACTCTGGAACATAAAAGATGAGCACCCTTAGAATATATATAAATATTGGAAAAAGGTAATTCAAATGTCTGGTTTTTTTTTTTCTTTTTTTTAAATTTTATTTTATTTGTAGTCTCAGGAAAACAAGCCCGCTTGGGTTCTCAAAATATATTAAAGGTGAATTCAGACTAAATATGATGTCAATTTTTGAAATTGCTTGTCCGTCATTGTGGATAGAGAACACATAGAGAAGCCGTAGTTGCACCGAAAAGTTTGTTACGCAAACCTCACTGGTCGTATTAATATCAGCCACTCAATTAATGGTGAATGGCTCTTTGCCTTTTATTTATTTATGTTTTTAACAAATATGGACTGTTTATAAATATGAACTTATTCTACAAATATGGATTAAAGAATAAATTAGCCGTATATCTAAAAACTAACGCGCGCCTTTGGCACACATGGTTCCGAGTTCGATTCTCGCTGGGAGAGCATTGAACACATTACGGGTTGTGATTCTACCTTCAAACGTAAGTGTAACTCATGTAGCCTCGGTGCTGAAAAAGGACGCAAAAACTTCAACAAACAAACAAACGATAGACCCAGAGTATGAATATAAGCAAATGTTCTCAAAATTCAATCGAGATTAAATATGCTTCGTTGAATGGTTTATTCGGAGGGTGGTATTATTATTATTATTATTATTATTATTATTATTATTATTATTATTATTATTATTATTATTATTATTATTATTATTATTATCATCATTATTATTATTATTATAGCATTGAGACTACATGAGATAAGGGTCTACAGTTTATAATTACAGAACCGCACCACATATCTACCGAGAAGCTTTACACTGCATTTCGTATTTTCCATTGCATGTTTTATAAATATCAATTATCTTATACAGAAGACATGAAATTGTCGTAACAAACTTCAAAACACACTTCCTTGAACAACTACAAACCCTTTACTTGCTTCACCACCGAAATCCTAAAGTGTAAATCAAACTAAGTGTATAGTGGAAACATTAGGAAAGATAAATTAAGGAACTACTACTATTACTACTAATAATAATAATAATAAATCTTACCTTTTCAAGAACTGCACTTCGTCTTTTCTCCACTTTTACTATACTTGAAAGATCTCCTATGTTCGACTCGAACTCAAGAAACCGATTCCATATTTCGCTGAAATTATAATAGCTTATTAATACTATATCTATTTTACATGTATAGTACTTCAGCAAAGAAAATCTTCCTTTTAAAGCATAAGAGTATACGTAACAACAGTAGGAAAGAACAGCTTTGACATGCGAATCAAGTAATAATTCTAATTTTCTATAAGTAGTCTTATCTTTCAACAGGGGACAGGAACTGCGTACTCTACGTACTCAACTGACATAGAAATATCTATCTGGGACAGCACCTTTCTACGAGCAGAATACTTAAAGAGACAAATCTCAATGATTATACTCTAAGCGTTTGAAATGATTAGCCACGTTTTTTTTTTTTTTTTTTCTGTACAGAATAAATATTTAAAGAACAATCAATAACAATTTGTGTTATAATATTCCATAGGTATAATAATTTTAATTTCCTGATTCTTCAACATCTTTGTCACGAGGGCTGCTGGAATTTTTTTTTTTTTTTTTTTTTTAATTACTGCTTACAGTGGCGTTAGTATTCAGATATAAAATTTGCAAGAATAGATTTTTCTGTTTAAATTATCTTTCAATATTTGTTTTATCCTATTCGTTTATTTTTCACAACACACTGAAGAAGTGTCTCAGAAACCGCTGTTCCGAATGCGTCAACAACTGCTTCAGGAGACATAAATTGGTCACCATGTACTTTACTTTTTATGTGTGGGAACAGAAAGAAGTCACTAGATGTTATATCAGGTAATTATGGACAACGAGTCATTAGTTTGATATTTTTACTGGAAAAAAATCAACAGTGTGTGATGAGTCAGAACTGACGTAATAGTGAAGAAGAAGGACACGACGATTTGGGTTTTGTTTTACACAATTTATTGACGACCTGTGGCAAACAAATTGTATGCCACTCAGCATTTTACAATCCTTCGATCTGCTAAAACTATGATTGCCATATAGCCAGTGTAACCGAAGAAACAAGTAATTATTTGCGTGGCAGCACTCCTCAAACGGACAACTTTTGTTGGTTTCGGCTCACTTTGAAACACTTGAACAGTGGATTGGTGTTTATTTTCGGATTCGCATGAATAGATCCACGTTTCGTCCCCTATAATGATGTAGTACACCAAATTTTACTTACCTCGGCTGAATTTTTTTCCAGGCTTTCTTTACACCAATTGACTAGAACCTGTTTCTGAGCTTCGATTAAGTTGCGTAGGATCCAACAACTTCAAAGTTTCCATACGTTCAACTGACCATGCAAAATTGTAGATATTACTTTCATGTCAATATGCAAGGATACCTGAATCTCACGATATGTCACATGTTGATCATTCATTTTACACACAACAATTACTTGCAACAACAAACGTGGATGGACAACCTTCGCGAAATTCATCACTGAGTAATGTGCAACCATGCTGGAATTCGTAAAACCAATTGTACACAGTCATATTGAATGGTGCTTCATCCCCAAAAGACAAATGAAGTCGCTGGATGTATTGTTTCTGTGTTAAATTACGTTTGAAATCATATAAAATAATTGCTCGATAGACTTTATGAGAAATTTCAATTTCTCACACAAAACTTCGAACTGCTATGAAAAATAAACGAATCGGCTTAAGCAAAGAATCGAATATAATTTATAGATAGGAAGGTCTATTCTTCCGAATTTTATAATAGTGGAACACAGCACCACTGTTAGTAATAGTTTGCAGAAACTTTCAGCAGCCCTTGTAGAGAGAGAGAATTTAAAACAATATATAACTCAAAACCACGACTAAAATTAATTGCACATATCAAAATGTCACAATTACAATTAATAAACAACTGCAAACCATAAGAAACATGCCGCTTCAAATGAAACGATTGCTACCGAACTCAACATCTAATAATGGTCCAACTTTTACGATAAATCTAACTTCTTTGAAATTGTCTTTCTGTTCATCTCTTGGTCTATATATATATATATATATATATATATATATATATATATATATATATATATATATATATATATATATATAACTTCAGAAATCTACTACATTTGTTGATATGCTAAATTTTCTGTGCTGAAAGCGTAAATACAACATCACTTTTGGTTACTTTACTTTCTATACTGGAACCATAATGCCTAATGACTACTTGAGTAAATGTTATTCTGTTGGTTTCGTGATATGGGAAGCCGAAACCAACGTACAAAGCACAAAATTTGAATTCGTCCACTGAGAAAAGATAGTTCAGTTGTAGAACGCTTAACTCTGAAATATAAAGTCGTGGCAACTTTGTAGGGACAAAAACCACGTTCATGTTCTATTAATTTTACTCGTTATTACATTAAAATTATATTTGGCTTACAAAGCATAGTCGAAAGAGAGTAAAGTGTTGATTTTTTGATTATGTGAGGAAGAAAACTTCCCTAAGTCAGAAAGATCGAGCCGGATCTATTACATAGTTGACACCACTTTGTTCCGCAATATTTTGTATACATTGAATTTTCTAGAATTTTTACATGAATTTTTCTGCTTTTGCAATTATCATATAGAAAATGAACTAATTCTGGTAAAATATGCATTTCTGCTCTAAGTTTTTGATGTTGATGACTTTATGGTAAAGCATCAATTCATACAGCATCAACAAAAATAATAATGTATTGGTATCGAGGAGCCCTATTTTGCCACGATCTATGTCTCGAAACTGGAGCATTACGTAGAAAATGGAGGCAGAAATAGAAAATTATTTAAGGTAAATACATATAAAATACTCACACTGATTTTTCTGGTTCCAAGTTTCCGGAAGTCAACACTCTCTCAAATAAAACTCGTGTATTGTTATCCTCTGAAAGCAAAATTATTTTTATTAAATAACATTTATAATTACTGTGAGAAACAGAAAGACCTTATTAACGAAGAATTAGTCATAACCGTTAGGTGAAGGAACAACGATAGTGGTTAAGAACAAATAAAATTTATTTCTTTTACTGTTTCTTCTACTGTCAAACACTTTTTACTGTAATACATTAGTTCAGAGTAGTTAACGTGAAAGCTTCGTATGGATATCATTACAAGCATATTTTTTTCCACTTTCTTTAAAAGAAGGGCAGCTTGAATAGAAGATAATTAAAGGGTCAAAATTTAACTTTTTAAAACTCACTTAATATATTTAATGAAGATACTACAATTTATAGTGTGACAAATAAAAGATAAACCGTAAGTCATTTTACAAAAAATAATTTGAAATTAATTATTTATCACCTACAAAACAATGAAATTATTAAAAGTTGTATCATAACACATTAGCTTATGTTTCTAAATCAAGTGTTCAAAATGTTCACCACCATTTTTCACTGCACAAACTACATCTTTTAAGTACATAAGAATATATTATATCTCTAATGTTGTTGGACGTTAATTTATAAATTCAGAAGAAACACGTTCTATTAAATGCTCTAGATCCGTACTTTTGTCAGGGAGAAAAATTTTATGGATTGTTTGCCAAGATGGAGGTACAGTGTTAGAAAAAGCTTCACAAGTAATTCAATCACATCTTGATAATTGTGGTTAAGCAACCACAACTCTTGAAATTTGAACACATATTTATCCTTTGATAACTTTCTATTCATTGTAAACTTACTTAATTATAAATGTAACAGGTGGTTTAAATTCTTTATAAAATCGCTTCTTACAAACATATTATCATGAACCACATTAAACGTGTTGTTTACGTCAATCAGCTACTACTACTTTAGTCAACTGAGAACTAAATAACTGCTAATATCAAGTGACTTATGGGCCACACTGTATAGTATAAACTATACCAAAAATGGATAACCACTTTCAATAACTTTGAAATGGAGACAGCTACTTCCACATATATTTTTGTAAGCCAAACAGAACATTATTTTTCTCTAAAGGAAACTGTACTAAAATGTTTGTAGTGAGTTATTACTCTATTTGTTTGCATTGGAAAGTAATTTTTGTTTTCTCCCGAACCTTTACTTTCGGTATGACACCAGCATATTCAAGTATTTATTCAAGTCATTTCCTTGCAGTTAAATCTGGCTCTTCTGAATCGCACAGGAATCTTACTACTTCTTTGTTGCTACGTCTTGATGGGACGTGCTAGACGGAAGCCAAATTGTCATCACATAGGATGGTACCTAGGTAGTTTAACAATTTATTTAACGTAAGAAATTTGATAGCAATTAGATTTTATTGTAAAACATTGTTTTCAACAATATAGAGAGGTGTATAATTTGTCATAATTTATGTGTTATAAAATTTCTGTGTAACTGTTAGTCAAACTTTTTCTTCTCCTAGCAGAAAAAAATATATAACATAATGGAAGGTGTTTTAAAGCTGGAAAATCTCGTCTAGCTCTTTACCTGGTGGTTATAATTTACCAAAAAAAAAAAAAATTATAACCAGTTTTTATACAAATAAAATGTTCATAAAAATAAATAAATAAATAAAACTAACTTATTACATAGCGGGAAGAATTGTATATCAATTTATTGAATGAATTACGAACATTAGTCTTGTGTCCACCAACTTAAAGTAAATATGACTCAAATGAGGGTAAAAGTGACTCAAATGAGGGTAATTTATTTGAACGGGTTTTATTAAAGAACTGTTTTGACATAAGTAAGCAAACAAAGAACTTTTTTTCACTCTTTGCCTAGTTGTACAAGAGAACAGGACAATCGACTGAAAGCGGCTATAAAACTTAAAACCCGTGTTCATTATTTCCACTAAAGCTTTAGCCGCTAAAGAGATTTTCTATTAGTAAGAATAAATCGAAACATGACTTATGTGTTTAAACATCGAATGTTAAAACAATCTACAAGGAATATCAGTTGCCTCATCGGTTCGACTGTCTTTGCTGTTTGATCCACATCAAAGATTTGATCGGGACAATCAACTTCTCTTAAACTGTCATAAAATTGGTCAAAATAGTCAGCTGCGAGAGGGATGATGATGCGGTAGCACAAACAGTTGTATGATAACTTTTAATAATGATGACTCATTTCTGTATTTATACTCTCAGCTAATCAAAGGTCTATAGGACGAAGGAGTTAGTACTTTTAAACTGTTACCAATTAAAGTGAAGAAGAACGGATATAGAGACAGCTGAAATGTTGGTAAAGTGATCCATAGTTGGTTTGAGGTTATTTTAAATACTATTTGCGGTGTCAAGCAGATAGCAGGATTTTGAAGCAGTGCCTAAGTTCCTTAAAGGCAAAGTTGACTTATGACGCTCAATGACAAATTGTCGTTTTAAGATTCCGTCATGGTTTTCTTACTCATAAGTATAATAAGGTTCTCCGTTCTCTTTTCCTTGCCTCTGTTGTTTGGATCCCTCTGTTCCCGGAAAGTCTGTAAAATTTACATAATATCCTACGCAGCTAAGTAGCTAGGTTTTTATGCTCTTCCGTTCATTTTAAGATTTATAAAGGGAGTGTCCATTTTAATTTAGACTGTACAAACAATTGCAATCACAATAGCAATACGTGTTGTTCTAGGATCATCATAATACTTAATAAAGAACATTGGTACAAACTTGATTCTTCATATTAATGAGAATGTTTTCAGTGTTTATAAGAAATTATTAATTGCAAAGTATATAATGAAGTTTTGTAATTTACAACAAATTTGAACAAATATGCATTAATAATGCATAATATCTAAAATGATAAAAACTGCAATGATATATGCATACAAATAATTGAGAATTACAACTCTATTACAAACATCACGATTATATATACTAGTATATACAGACACACACACATACACAGAACTAAGTGAATCTCAAAGGAGCGAGAAAGCTATTTGTAGGTGCGAGAAAGCTATTTGTCAGAATAAACAAGAAGTATCTAATATGTTTCTACATTAATGAGGTGCAACAATTTCTAAGCGGTTTATCGCACACAATATTTCATTCGCATAATGATACTCCCCCTAGGGAACGAAACAGTGAGCTTGTGGTTACAATATTGTGCGTCGTACTGCTCACAAGTCGTTATTGATCACTGACTGTAAAAGCACACCATGTATAGTATTTTACATTATTAGAACTCAACAAGCCTAAATAAAAATCAAGTAGAAAATAATAAAACCTAACATTCAACGTTATTAAACTATTAACGAAAATCTAAACTGATTCTAGAAAATTGGTGTTACCTTACTACTTTAAAATAAGCAATCACAACTTTCTGCAAATAAATTTCACGATTCGAATGGATAATTCTAGAGCATATCGCTACGCAAATTATATAGAAGAACTGTAAGTCGTATAATAGTACTTAATGTCACTGACATACTGGATTAACTTATACTAGACTATATTCAAATACATAAACATAATGAATACACTTATTGGTTCAAAAATGCTTGTTGAACTGACAACATACTGCATTTACTCGAGTATAAGCGCCCCACTTTTACCGAAATGTATGACTACATTTCTGAAACACGTGAAACAATAGAGTTGACAAAAGACAGGACGAAGGGGAAATGAGTAAGTTTAACATAAAGGCAATATTAAATCGCAAAGTACCGTCATTGCTTCACTCTTCTGGTCAAAATAAGAAAGGAGAACGCAAATAATAGCAATGATTTGAGAATACTGGCAATGTAAAGTTCTAATGTCGGTTTTTAATTTTCATTTCGTAACGCTGTAATGTAAGATGAAACAAAGAATTTTCAAGAATAACTATCGGACCAAAAATAGATGACATAGCTCTATCTGAAAATATATTTCTAACAAGTCACTTGTTTTGCAGCCAATGATGAACAGTTAGTTTGGTAGTTTCGTGAATTTTCTGTAATGAATTTATCGGGGGGGGGGGGGGGTATTGTATTCGTACGACAAGATGATTCTCAAAATAGATACAAACTAAGGGTCCCTCACATTCAAGGGGTGCTTATATTCAAGTAAACAAGTGATTCTACACTAAGAGTTCTTACATACATTGCTATAAAACGAAATACAGGGTATCCCAAAAATCCCTTTACAACATGCTAGAGATTGTACGTCCGATAAAGCCATAACACAACATCGTAGGAATATGTTCTTTTGACAAAGAGGAATGCTGCTGGTGTCAATAATCTTATCGGCGGTAATTTGTTTTTAAATGGGAATAAAGGATTGTGACACACCATTTTGGGATAGAATTTTAGGAGGAATACAACAGTTACATCAATTTTTACATACCCTTATTCGGTGAAAGTTCTTGATTTGATATAATAATATATGATTGATAATGACTTCTGGTTCATAATTAACGATAACTGATATCCATCTCTTTTGTTGCAAGCGTAATTGACTTCGAAAATGATGTTATCAAATGATAAACGAACAGAAATCATCCTGTTGTTGGTAATCAATAACTTTTCACCGAATAAAGGTTATGTGAAAAACTGATTTCACCATTGTTTCTCGTAAAATTCTAGTCCAAAATTCTGTCACGTACCCCTTCCCATTATTTAAAAAAAAAAAAAAAAAAAATGGATCTGAATCCAAGATGGCGGCTATCAAGATTTCGCCACTAAAGACGTCTACACCATTAATGTTTCCTCTTGCCATAACATGTTCCTACAATGTCATATTACGTCTATCTCTGACCTACAAGTCTCTAGCACGATTTTTAAGAGGCTTTTGAGAAACCCTATAAATTACTATGGAAATCTGAAATACTCTTTATGAAAAATGTATGTGCTTTAGAAACAGAGAGATCATTCGCAACTTCAAGTTCATACGATTTAAATACATTTTAGACTTACATTAGCAAGAATAAGAAAAGGGGAAAATATTATTTATATAGTTTTAGAGTACATATATTTGAAATTTGAAAGAAAAATGTCGAAAACTAAAAATCGCATCACTGAAAATACTACTTTATTGCACATCTATCTTCTTTACTTCAGCAGAAAATCCCTCACTGGCATCTCTTCGAACTGTGCAACCTTATATTCCATCCGACACCGACACCAAACATTTTCCTATATAAAAGCACTTACAGTAAGAAAAAACTAAGTCCACACACTACATTGTGAATTTCATTCGAACATACCATTGAGATGAGATAAATAGTCTATATAGCACAAAATATAATCAGGATTATCTCCAAACTTCTTTAAACCCAGTTCAAAAATCCTAAATGCAATATTTTTATCCTTGCTACAGTAGTACTCCATCAAAGCTGCAGCGACAAATACATGAAATCTTGACCTTGTATCTTCTCTAGCACGTTTGAAAATAGTACGAGCAGATTTAATGCCTTCAGCTCTCCTAGCAAACTTCATATATTGTACATATGCCTGCAGAAGTCAAAGAAAAATTACAATAGAATGTATGTTATATAGTTATCAATATAATTCAAATACCAATACACTGTAACATGCGATCTTTTGTAAGTTAATAACACTGAAAATTCGTGTACTGCGACTGCCAGGTAATAGAACTATATTATTTGATAGTGGTCCGGGCAATATAGTATGGATCTGTTTATGTAACAGGTTAGATAATGGTGGTATAAAATTGGAGACCTTTCCGACTTTCAAACAGGTGCGCAGTTAGTTAGAGCAAGTCTATCCAATATTGTCAATGTATTAGGTGAATCGAGGGCAACGGTGACCAAAGGGATGACGGCATACAGAACTCATGGAAAGATTAAAGAAAAGAAATAATGGTTGGAAACCATGCCTACATGAGAGATATATTTCTAAAGATATGGCACACAACCAACCGTAAGGCACAACTGATTGCCCAATTTAATTAGCATTTGGAAATTATTTCTACACTCACAGCATGCTAGATTGCACGTCTCCTTTTAAAACAATGGTGACTCAAAATTATAAGCCCTTGTTGTACAAATAAAATTGTTCACTTTTTATTTGATATCTTGTACTATATGTACTTAACAAACAAGTTTTAATATATGTTTATTATTCATTAATTATAAAAAAGAAAGGCAGAAACAGAGGTGGGTCTTAAGAGAAGTCACATAAGCAAAACTTAAAAAATATATATCAAACTTTTATTGCTTCAAACTAAGGGAAGAAAACTTACCTAATCATCTAAGTTTTTTTTTTTCCTTTAGTTTAAAACGTTAGAAGTCTAATTTTGCCCTGCGACTTCCCTCAAGGACTCCTACTGGTCAGAAAATATATTCAATTATAGTTATTCTAGTACAAGGAGAACTACAAAACGTACTAAATATTTCTCATAAACAGTTCTAATTGTGATACTGAAAGTTGACATTTAAAACACAGTACTCAATATTACGAATTTACCTTAATGGAGAGGAATAGAAAGAAAGAAAGATAAAGGTAAAGTACAAATATAATGGCAACAATGAACCTTCTTTAAAAAATAAGAATAATAATAATAAAAAAAAAAAAAAACGGTCCCCCCAAAATAGTAATGTTATAATTTGAGATATTATTCAAGGTATTGTACAGTTGAGTTCTTTATTGCATGTGAGCAGATGACTCAATCATTTGCTTCTAGAAATTCATGGGAACCTTTAGAAATCCGATACTCTAAAATCTTCAATTTACGTGTGATTTTTATCAGGCGATTAGTTAATAAATTCTTACATATTTGCCAACGAAAGCAAGAAAAGAATCGTCTAACAAAGGATTATCTAATTTCGAAGGGTTCATATGCTCTGTGTGTGTGTGGGGGGGGGGGGTATTAAGTGATCACTGTAATACCTCAGGCAGTGTAGAACAAAAGCGTGTGCTGAAGCGAGTAGAAGAAAGTGAAGCAAAATGGGTGACCTCTCTGTTTCAAAGAGGGCAAATCGTCGATGAACGGTTTACTGGTACAATTCTAAGGCGATCAGTGTATTAGGTTTGTTGTGAGGTACAGTGTCTAAGGTGATTACGGCCTACAGAACTCATATCAAAACAACATCGGCGAAAAGTAATAGTGAATGAAAGAGAAGCATCACTAACAGGGATCGCCGAACACTGAAGAGAACTGTCACCAAGGATCAGAAAGTGAAAACGGCTAAAGTGACAGCCGTACCTGTCTCAGCCTATTGCGATAATCAGTCCAGCATGAGTCGCATACCCTGAACATTTGAAGTCAGGTTGCAATTTACAAAACTACTTATTACTAACAACAACTTAACGCCAATGATTGGAGACTCGTAATATGATTCAATGAATTCTCTTTCACCATATTTCGAGTAACAGGCCAGGTTTGTATATGACGGACACTCAAAGAAACTTGTGATCTCCCTAACGTGAGACATGGTGGCGGTTCCGTGATACTGTAGGCCGAAATTTCCCGGTATTCCGTGAGTCCTGCAATTACGCTCACAGGATGCATTACTGTCAGTGATTATGTGGACAATTTAAATGACCACGTGTATTTTATGCGTCTGATCTTGTTTCCGGCCAATGATGCAATTCTTTAAAGATGACAATGCGCCAATTCATGCTGCTGGAGCTGTTGATCTCTGGTTTTATGACCATCTAGTTAAACTACAACACCTCCCCTAGCCTACCCAATCCCCATACCTCATAATTATTGAACATCCATGACCCGTTCTGGGGCTCAGAATCTGGAGCAGATATCCTCCTCCATTCTCGCAGACAGAGTGAAAGCTGCGCTGCATTCCTCTCCATTCCTCTGGAAACCATTCATGAGTTTTGAGCCTCAATTTCACGACGAATCTGAGTTATTCTGTACGCCCAAGCGGTTTTAATCAGTGCATTAGAAGCTGCACTTTCTTTAAATATGTACATTACCTTGAAAGAAGAAAAAAAGCTACGAGAACTTTAAAACAAAGAATTACTTACCAATGTCGGATCTATGTCTGGTATCTCCAGCAGTCTACTATATATTTGGTGTACTTTCTCATATTTAATTCTTCCTTCTTCAAAATCTGCATATGCGAAATATAGTAACATGTTTTTCTTCAAAATGGATGATGACGCTCTCTCATATATAGCTGCTGCTTCATCACTGAACATTTTGGCTGCTGTGACATCCTGTGATAAATTGTTTAAGAATGTTAATTCATGTAATTTTAATATCGTTAAATTATTTTAATTTGCATTTATACCTCATTAATGGCTCTTGGATCCAGAATAATTCTTTGAATGTGAAAGAAAAGTGATAGTCAAACTTATACAAGTTGTGAATCATTTCATTACAAATATTTATTTGTCCAAGGCCATTCCTAAATGTTTTTATACATCTTTTATATAGTTCTAATTTAACATAAATTTTATAGCAATATAAACATGTTTGCGAAGGGGTATATAAAAAAAGGGGGGGGGGGGAATTTTGAAATGTGTGTTGGGAGCACTGCGCAACACATTATTCAGTGCAAGAGACACTTTGCCATTTAGTTATCATGGAGCAGTGGAATGGTGCAGAATGCGCGTTCGCGGTGAAAGTGATGTGTAAGAACAATGACAGTATTCCGGCCACTCGGAGAGTATTTCGACGACGTTTTAACTTGGAGCGACATACACAACTTCCATCCGCCTATGCAGTAACCACATTGGTGCGTAATTCTGAGGGAACGGCCCAATTGAAAAAAAGATACCAACAAGATAGACGCAGTGCCCGTACACAAGAGAATATTGAGTCTGTTCGACATCTCTATGGATGCACTGATCAAGTATACATCAAATACTTACGCTGGATTTAAAGCTCCATTACTATAACTTGCAGACAGTTCACCAGCTGAAAGTTGATCACTTACAACACAGGGAGTATTTTGGGGGACCGTTTAGCAAGTGGGAAGAGAACGAACATTTCATGCATAAGCTGTGAATATCAGATTAAGCCTATTTTCATCTCAATAGATGAGCAAAATTCGCTCAGATGGCACGACGTTCCTTTACATAGCAATAAAGTGACTGTAATGTACAGTGTCATTTTTTGACATCATAGAATTTATTATTATTATTATTATTATTATTATTATTATTATTATTATTATTATTATTATTATTATTATTATTATTATTTTGAAGATATTGATGGGAACACAGTAACAATAGGGTCTGAATGCCATGTTACTATGGTGAATTTGTTGCGCAAGAACTAAATCACTTTCCACACAACACCTGGAGGTTTTAACATGACGATACAACACCTCACACTAATAACCAGTCAACTGTAACTCTACGACAGGTGTTTGTCCATCACGCGATTTCTCGATTTGGTGATACGCCATAAACCCTAAGATCCCTTCACATCACGGCGTATGATGTTTTCTTTTTTTCTTTTCCCTGTAGGATAACTCAAGAGCAAGGCATATCAAAGTTGATCTGCTACAGTTACAAGAATCACAAGCAAGGGTCTGTGATGGAATCATCCTGATTTCTGTTCCTGTAGACATGTTATATTGATTTATGCAGTATGTGCCTCGACGACTGCGACAACATGTGCTCACGAACAGTGATCATCTACCAGAGGTCATCTTCAAGACAGGGGGAAGTGACCATCTTATGGGTGTTGCGTTTGTAAGTAATGGTATATCTTGTACTGTTTACTACCATGAATAAATTTCTTTTCATTGCCTATTTTCTTCTCTACATTTCAGTTTCAAATTTTCACATGTTTTTATATACTCTTTACTAACGAAACGAAACAAAACAAAACAAAAATGGATAGAGAATGAATTTTTAAAATTTCATTATATAAGCGGATGAAAAATAAGGTCTCATAGGCAATAAAATAATGTTAAATAACATTCGTAGATATTTCTGAAAAGTACTTTTTTCTCTCTCAGAATTAAATTCTAATTTTATTGCCTATTGCCAAATTCTAATTTGATTGCCCATTAAGACACATGTATAAAGTAAGTTTTAATATCTATAAGGAAAGTAGAATATACCTTTAACGATGTTACTTCTTCAGAAAGTTTATATGACAGAGAGAGAGTGTGGCGGATCCAGGATATGATCAAGGAAGGGAATAAACCATAGTTTATCGCTTTATCCAGTGTAAAACAGGATTGAAGACCAATTTTATCCAGTGTATACCTAAGCGTCAAGGGGGACTATATATATCCTACTTAATAATATAATGTAAGAGAAAATACCTACCCCCTTCTCTGTTAAGACCTTTGAACTCTGTTCAAGAAACAAAGCTGCCTCATACCAAATATCAGGATGATGACCTAAACATAATAAACATTGTTCAAATGCGAACATTACTCTCCTTGTGATCAACGTCTGATCTTCTGACCTCAATGGATTCGATTTCTCCCATGCGATATACTTTTTCCACAGTTCAACCTGAAAATATTAATAAACATTGTTATTGTTATTACATATGGTTACCCTCTGTTATTTAACTTCAAAAGTAATAAAAATATTTTAACTATAAAAAATTCATATAAAACGAATAAGTGTTTAGTCTAGGAATATAAAAATATAATTATGAGTAGAGATGCAAGGGCTCGGAAAAAAACCGGCTTTTTTGGGAAAAAAACTCGGTTTTTTCTGCTTCGCTTTTTTGCTTGGGAAATTTTGGGCTTTTTTCAAAATTCTGCTTTAAATTGATAAAGTAGACTTTGTTTCGCTTCTCTATAACACAAAAAGTCATTTAATTAGTGGTTGATGCTGATGATAATATAAAACCTCGAAAATAAACTATGAATTTCGAAAAGATATTTCAAACAATTTTTCTTCAACATATTTACATTATGAATTCCACAGGATTAACCATTGTATATAATAAAAAATTTTAACCTCTTATATACAAAAGTAAGCAGAGTTGGAAAGAACCATGGCTGTTTTTGAAAATGCCAAAAACCCGTTTTTCGGGGGATGTTTAAACCAGGCTTTTTTGGTTTAAACCAGGCTTTTTTGATTTAGATTTTTTGCTTTATGTATTTATATTACATATTCACAGAAATGAGTTTGTTTCGCCTTGGTGTTATTATGCAACATCGGGATTGTGCCGGAAGAACTCCCATAAACTTAAAGAAGTCCGGTCAGTAAATTTCTTAAATTGAGAATCTCCCGCCCTAGCCATCGGGAAAATCCCATTATTACTTGGAATGTAAGACAATAACGGGAAAATCCTGTTATTGCTTTGCATGTAAAATTTAAAGGTCAACGTATCATAATCAGTACGCTAAAACTGAGGTATTAAATTACAAATTTAGTATGTAGATATCATTGAAAGTCCAATCCAAGCTAATGTTGGAAGCTACGTAGGCAATCGATAAATTTTGCAAATTTCTATCAATATACTTAAGCAATCTTGGCTTCTTTATAAAACAACAGGCATTTAGGCATGCAGAAATGTACAATTTGGTTTCGTTTCGTATGTTTAGGCTTAACATCCTTACGAAATAACGAGGTTATCAAGGAGAAGACTTTCGCTTAAACTGACATCCGAACCGCTACTTCGTTTACGCATGAAAGAAGGGCTGTGGTTCGACCGAGAATTGAACATGGGACACCTTGATTAAAAGGTGAAAGGGAAATAAAACTATTGCAGGTGATTTGATATCTGGAAACGTCACCATGAAGTTCACACTATTCGCATTTTTCATTCTTTTTATTATTTTTCTTTTTGGTTTAAACCAGTTATTAAAAAAAAAAAAAGTTGATGTAAACCAGCCAACCCTAAAAGTAAACACTTCTTTAAAAAAAAAATACACAAATAACTAGCAAATAGTATGTAGTATTTTTACTTAAAAATATTCCATACCCTCTTTTTGAAACAAAATAAAATTAAAATAAAACATAAGAGAAATACTTAGATTTATATGGTACAATTAAAGGCTGAACATCTAGAGCTTTTGGTTCTGTATATTCTTGGAATTCTACAGTTAAGTTTTGTATGACCACCATCACGGTTTACCCAATCCTCAAGTTTTCTGAATTTTTAACAAGAGAAATTCAACATATCATTATGGAACTCCCCCCCCCCCCCACAAAGAAAAAGGACTACGGAATATATTTAAGTTAAGCTAAATACAACTGCACAACAAACATGACTGAGTGATTAGCTTTTGCGCTTCTATCGGGAAGTCCGGGATTCAACCAGCATTCGACCATTCTGACAAAGCTTTTCTTCATTCTATCTGTAGAAATAGTGCATGTACTGTGAGTTGGCCGACTTCCTTTCTTATTGTTTTTAAATCGTTATTATTACTAATTACCAGCAGTGACGGTTTTGCGAAGGTTAGGGGGGCGGTCTTTCGGACTGAAGCCCGTTCCCCAAAGTTACGGAATGTCTGCAAGAAACGAAATATCTATTAGTTATGCCTTTACTCATAAACTTTAAGATCCTGTCAAATAAAAATTACGAATGTTTAGAAAAACTAAACATTAGTAAGAAAAACCCTTCCCAAAATACTTTTCTAAATCCGCCACTGATTCTCAGTATAAAATGATTTTTAAGGTTGTATCCGGAAGATTATTGCTTAACATATAAACGAAACAAAATATTAGTTATGCCTGTACTCATGGGCGGCGATTAAGGGGGGCAAAGGGGGGAACAACTTCTATCTTTTCCATTGTTTTGTAGTGCAATATATGAGTGAAGTTGTGTGTTAGGGGTGAACGAGTGTATATACAATTAAATTTAGTGAATTCAACATGATTCTAGGTTTTAGTGTTATTTTGTATAATTGGAGTATGGAGTGATTCTAAGTATTGTTGTGTTTTGATGTGCTCCCTGAAAGTGAAAACTGCACCTAATTGCAACAAACATGTTTCGGGAAGTTGCAAAGGAAATATTTCTTTAAATGTCGTAACATATGCTTGTAGTATTTATTGTCTTTCATTTTCTAAGAGTAATAACATACATTTAATAGCATGTGAGGAATTAAAAATTAAGTTGTTCATTAATCCCTGTTTGAAAATGACTTTTGCAAAAGAAGCATCATTATTTATTACTATGATTAATATTATCCTTTCTATTTATTTGTTTTGCAAATTTGTTATTCAATAATCTGATCACACAGTTTTCCAGACACAATTTTAAGATGTTCATGAGCAAGGAATCAAATCTCTTCTTACACTTTTGTTTTTAAGAGTACAAAGGGCTACTACCTACTGGCGTTGCTCTTGTCAATTTACTTAATAAAATATGAAATACTATATACGGTATTTTAACTAAAAAATATAGTATCCTATTAGCTATACAACCTTTTGTCAAACAAAATATTAGAAACAAGCAGGAAAACTAACATTTATATGCAAATATTCAGATCATGTCTTGACCCCCCACTTTTAACCTCCAACCGCCGCCACTGCCTGTACCCATAAACTTCAAGCACCTCCCAAATAAAATTAGGACTTTTTAGGAAACGATACAATCAGAAAAACCCCTCCTAAAGTACTTTTCTAAATCTGCTACTGATTTTGTATAAATTGGTATTCAAGGTTGTGTCCGGAAAATTATTGCTAAATCACTTCACAGTTACAGTATAACAGAAATGTGGAAGTACGATTTGACGGATATATTGAAAAACGTACGCTTTGACGGGTAAATAGAAAAACGGGCAAGTTTAACTTTTGCGCTAGAAGCTAGAGTACTAAAAGCTCTTAGAAATGAAACACGGATGACAATCTAAAATGATCTAGAGAAGAAAAAAGATGTCGATAACTCAAAAGCTAAAATAAAGTTAAATAGCCTCTAAAATTGCCCTCAAATACTACATTCTTCATGTTAGCTTTAATTCGTAAAGCATGTGCTCCATCCATCTTGATGGTGAATTTCAGAGCGAAATATGGCATTTAGGTCATGGAATTCTTATCTAACTATAGAATATACTATAAGAAAGCTATTTAAATAGAAAAATCATGAAAATGAAAAAAGCCAAAATTTCCAAAATTCTCGTTATTTTCCCAAAAAAGCCGGCTTTTTATGTGAAAAAAAAACATCGATTCAAAAAAGCCGGCTTTTTTGCATCTCTAATTATGAGTGACACTTATAAGTAGCAGGTTGGATTGATTTAAATCAGTCTGATTTAAATCACGATTTAAATCTAGATTTAAATCACGACTTTTTAAATAAAAATCGTTGATTTAAATCGAATTCCGAAATAATTTAAAGTGAAAATAAGTAAAATCCCGTTTCTGTTCTGTTATTTCGATTATGGAAGTTAATAATCGTAATACAATGAGACTCAAATGTACAGTATAGTATGAAAACAAGAGTCATGCAGAGGATGATTAGGGAAAATTCCGTTTTAAACAGGTAACGGAGCAATCCTGCTTTCTTCTTTTCGTAACATTGGGTTTGGGTTTAAAAATCGTTAACTATTCCAGCGGGGAAATCACCATCGACATTTAAGACGAAAATTCTTTTTTGTGCTTGTCTGTTTGTTTGTTCCCAGATAATAGGGCGTATTTATAGGGGTCCTATCCCCTCTTCAATTTCTTTCTTTTTTTGGGGGGTTAATTTTATAACCTTAGGCGAAATTTATCTATTTCATGTCGCAAGCTAGTTCTGAGTTTTTAAAAATGGGCCCCTACCAAATATCAGTAACTTTTGTGAAAAAAAAGTGTCATTTTGATAAACGTTGCTGTACTTTTTCCTTAATGCTTAACCTTTTAAATTATACCACCTATTTGTAGGTGATAGGGTAGAATCTTCATTATTCGATTAAAAAAGTACCAATAAGGCTTTTAACTTCGTTTTCTTCAAGACTGGAGGCATTTTAGAACACGTTACATATGCTTTCACGCCTTTCTGCGTTGAGGCATAGTATGTGATGACGTCATGAATTTAAAAAGATATTTTTTGTTATGCGTATTATTATTATTATTTGGCGGGTTACATTTTGCATTCAGAAGACTGAAATTTTGCACACTCGTTCAGTGCACCCCTTAATAATTCTCAGATGTTTTCAGATCTCTGCGTGGAAACAGCGGGGTCCAGAGGGGCAAAAATGTTTAAAAAAGGATATTTTTAACAAAAATGATATTTTTTCGTGATTTTCCCACCTCAGATGGAGACACATGAATGGTACCGTTTGAAAGGCTGTTCTATTCTGAAGAAAATCATGTACACTCATTTCCAAAATGATTGTCGCATATCTATAACTGTCTTCTTGTAAGAATATAATTTGATAATGATTATGCAGGGTACTTTTAATACTGATACGATGTGTATAATCGGGAAATGTATATTTGTGGTAAATTTCATAGGAAAAGAATTATAAATACGAAAATTAGAATGAGTAAAACAAAATGTTGCTAAATGGACAAGAAAGTTTTATTTTCGTTTTATTGTTCTTATTTAATGCTCTTTTGACATAAAATTTGCCACATACATGTCTTTGCCGATTATACACATACTAACATCATAATAAATACCAGACGAATTCGTTATCAAATTCTATTCCTACAACAACATATTTATAGACATGCGACAATAATTTTGGACATGAGTGTACGTACTATGCTCCTAGGATAAATAGGGATGTCTCAGGAAACTATTACCTGAGATCCTGTTTTATACGGGAATCTGGGGTATTTGGGGAATATTATTTTTCGCGGGCTTACTTTTGCACCTACAAAATTGAAATTTTGCACATTTAGTCAGTGCACCCCTCAGTATTTTTCAGATTTGTTTCAGATCTCTGCCTTAAAATAGGGGGAGGGGTCCACAGAGGTAAAAATTTAGAAATTAAAAAAAAAAGATATTTTTAACAGAAAATTCCTTTTTTCGTGATTTACCCGCCCCAGATACATGATGGAGACATTTGAAGGGTACCGTTTCGAAGGGTTGAAAATTTGTTTTATTCTGAAGAGGATAATGTACAAATCATGATCCTAAGATAAATAGGGATGTCTGAGGAAATTTTTATATTACATCCGGGTCATCTGGGGCATTGTGGGAATGTTCTTAGCTCAATAGTTTCCTCATCCTTACTACTCAAGATAAAAGCTTGAAATTTTGTACAAACATTTAGTACACCCCTTAGTATTTCCCAGTTGATTTTGAGATCTGTGTGTTAACACAGGGGAATCCAGAGAGGATCAAAATTTTTTTAAAAAAGAAAAAATGCCGATTACTCTCAAAATTTTCCGCTCCAGGGACATGATAGGGAAATGTGAATGTTACCGCTTCAAAAGCTGTTCTATTCTAAAGAGAGTGATGTATGTACCATGATTCTAGGATAAATAGGGATGATGCTGTAGCTGCTTGACTGAAAGTCTATAATTTACCTTTAAAAAGAGCCATAATTTAAAAGGGTTAAGAAACATTGTTTGGGATTGATATAGGTTAACGATTGGGGATAATTCAAAATTCAACCCCAATACTTTCACTTAAATGGCATAATTAGCATTTAATACTAATTCCTAATGCTTTTTCTTCAGTTCGCGACTTGTATTATACGAGGAGGAATATTTGATTTAAATCAAAAAAATCGATTTAAATTTAAAAAATCAACAAAAATGATTTTTTTTAAAAAAAAATCACGATTTTTTCCACCCTGATAAGTAGAAACCAGCTCTTATACCCCAAATATTATTGGCAGGTAATGTACTGTATTTAATGTAGTAATTTTAAAATCTACTTATTCAGGTCTTATTCCACACACAAAAAATATTATTGACATACTGAAAGAGATACATCAACCAGAACAAGCAGATAAAAGTGTAATCTCTTGATGGAATATAAAATGTTTTGGTCCGTAAACAAAGGTACATTTTTGTCAGCTATATTGTGAAAATATGAAAGTTGGTCGCTGGTTTACGAACAGGAATCAAAGTTAAAGAATTTCGAAAGTTAAGAGAGAGAAAATAATAATAATAATAATAATAATAATAATAATAATAATAATAATAATAATAATAATAATAATAATAATAATAATAATAATAATAATAATAAGAAGAAGAAGAAGAAGAAGAAGAAGAAGAAGAAGAAGAAGTTAGTGCCTGGAACTGATGGAATTCCCTAGGAATCGCGATAATGTGGTGGGAAACGCCAAAATTGTGAGAACTGATCTTGCATAATAATCTCTGCGTCAGTCAACTTTCATAGAATTCAAGCTCCCATCTTGGTTCAGAGCTCTATCAATAACGTAAGATCCATGTTGTATAAGGACACAAAACACAAAAACTCGAATGAGTTAGTGGAGAATGTTGTACAATACGGTGCTTCATTGTAAATGTAAAGGTAATGAAAAAAGTTCTGTTGCTTTTTTGTGGAGGTCTGTGTTTCAATGGCCCTCACACCGCGAGTCAAGATAAGGCGAACATCAGTTATTGGTGTGGGTATATCCAACATATTACCGGGTTGTGGCATTTCAGTTACAACGTGAACTTGCGTAAAGACAGAGTGAACATGGGACCTCCACAGAGCGTGTATGCTGTACAAGTTCAAACTGGGATCAAACGGAGGTGGAAGATTTGCCAGACTTTTGATGAAGGTGTCGTGACTACGAGGACAGTGCAGCGGTGGTTTAACAAGTTTAAGTGCGGTGACGAAACACACGAAGACGAACCACGTACCGGAAGACCAACACATGTACAAAATGAAGATCTTCAGGCAGCAATTGAGGCGAACAGTGGCCAGACATGTAAGGAACTGGGACTGCAATTCAGTGTGAATAGAGAAACCATTCGGCAGCACTTCCATCAACTTGAGAAGAACTACAAGTTGGGTCGATAGGTCCCACATAATTTGACTCCAGGCCAGAAGGCAACGCGAGCAGAGATCTGTGTTTCTTTGCTGTCTTGTCTGAGGAAGGAGCCATTTCTGGACAGGGTGTTGACATGTGATGAGAAGTGGGTCTTGTACGAAGCTCCACGGCGCCGTCATCATTGGTTAGCATCCCATGAACCGGTTTCAAAACATCCGAAACAACCACTGCACCAGAAGAAGGTCCTCCTGTGTGTTTCGTGGACTGCTCGCGGCATCGTGCATCGGGAACTGCTAATAGCTGGTCAGAGCATCAATGCAACTGTGTACTGTCAGCAGTTGACCAATGTCAAGAAAAGTTCAAAACTCTGGAGCCAGCATTTCTGATTCGCAAAGAGGTCCTCCTGTTACAGGACAACGCTAAGCCCCACGTGGTCAGAATGACCTGGGACACCATTCTACGCTTTGGATGGAAACACTATAGCATTCGCCATGCTTCTCGGACATTGCACTGTCCGATAATCACCTGTTCCATTCCTTGGAAAATCACCTTAAAAACGCCAGTTCAAATCTCTAGTAGAGGTGTAAAATGCACTTGATACATTCTTCGCTTCACGGCCCACCAAGTTCTACCGTGATGGAATCCATGGTCTTCCACAACGCTGGCAGAAGGTCGTCGATGTTGATTGGGACTATTTTTGATCTTCCAGGTACGTCTTAGATGACATATCGATGTTCGACGGTGGTGGGTGAAAAACCGACAGAACTTTCTTGGTTATCTTTATACATATCACGGAATATCATTTGGTTAATAATACCGAAATGATTACAATGGGCAGACAAACGCACTGTGTGAAATTCTAGTTGGGAAGCCTTTGTGAGAAACATCTTTGAACAGAGATGTGCGGTAAGAAGGTAGGTAACAACAATCCTCAATGAGCTGTATTGGCACAGGATAGGATCAAATGTCGAGCTTTAGTTTCTGTAGTAATGAACTTTCGAGTTTCTTAAGAGTAAGTTGACTAATTTTATGGTTATACTAAGTACTTAGTACTGCCATAAATTCTGTCCCCCCACATACGAGGGATTGCTGATAAAGATTGAGCCTTGCCAAGAAAAATGAGCTAGAAAGCTGAAATTAACAAGGTATATAGGACAGGATCTGTATACACTATGTTGCAAAATGATCTATGATATTAACATCCTTTTCTTTTTCATTTCAGAAGTGAATATGGCGGCACCTCCAGCAAGCTTCAGTCCAGAGGAGCATGAAACCATAATAAAGTTTCTGTTCCTTCAAGGGAAAGGTGCGACGCAGATCTACGATTTAATGAAACTTTGGAGACCGTGGGCCGTCATATGCAACTGTCAAACGCTGGGTGGCAAAATTCAGAAGTGGCTTTTTTTATGTTGAATATACGATACCCAGAAGCAGGCCTGTTTCTGTGTCTGTTCTCGAAAATGTGCAAGCCATCCAGGACGTGATAGTGGAAGATCATCGAAAAAAAGCCAAAAGGATTGCTACATGTTTGGACATATCACGTGAAAGAGTTGGTACCATTATTCTTAATGATCTGGATATGAGGAAGGTTACAGCAAAGTGGATCCCCGAACTTCTAACGAAGGAACAAAAACAGAAAAGAGTGAGAACATCGCGGACAGTTTGGAACATTGCAATAAGTAAGGTTGTTTCTTTAGAAACTTGTAACTGGTAATGAGACGTGGATCTATTATGATCCCGAGACTAAAGAAGAGTCTAAAGAATGGAGGCACGGTTCTTCTCTCCGATCAAAGAAGTGCCGTGTGCACAGAAACAAATGATAACAATCTTTTAGGATAAGGACGGAGTTCTGCTGGTGGACTATCTTCCAGTAGGTACAACCATTAATGCAGCATATTACTGTGGTCTCTTGAGGAAGTTGCGTCGGGGTTCTCCCGTTTCCTCCCACATTCTTTATTCCACCATTTCATTCATTTCTCACCATCACCGTCTCCTTTAGCATAGTCGACATAATCGTGGGATGTAAAACTTAAAGATTTCATTTTTTTTTTCTATTCTCGGTGGGAAACCATTGAAGGTATTACAGTGGTTCGGATTCCCTCTTAAGCCGTATGTCAACATTCCTTAAAGCCACAGTGCTGAAAAGGGACGCTAAACTTCAATAAATACACAACAAACAAAAATATGTATTTTTATTATTTAGTATTCTTATTGTTTCCCTCTAATATTAACTATGTATTAATAAGATAATAATATATGATGGAAATAATATTTACAATTCAAAAATATTGAAGATATTAATTATCTATTTTAGCTAGCCATTCGGGCATTATGTTTAAATGATAAAATTCAACGTGCTAATTACCTACAACACGCAATGATCTATTCCTATTCTTTTCTCCCTCCGTCTGTAACAAGAGACACAGATAAGATCCCCACTGGCGTCTTCAATTGTAGGTTTACACACATCTTACATTCATACTGGTAATGAAAGTAACTAGCAAAGTGAATAGGGAGGTTTTTTTTTTTTTTTTTTTTAGCAGTATGAATTTCTTTGTCCGCAAAGTTACCGAGAACGAAAATGCTTCGAACGGATTAGAGTTTAGCGTCCCTTTCAACAGCAAGGCTAGGGACGTGGACTACAGCTTAACGTAGAATCCGAATCACATAAGCTCCCGCCAGGGATTGAACATGAGTCTTCTTTGCCGAAAACACGTATGCTAAGCCACATATAGCATATAGCCATATAAATTTCTTATAGATTGCTTAAATACATGTGAAGTTATTTAGATTTATCTTAAAATTTTAGCATTGTGTAGGTTTACTTTTCTCAAATCTTTAGTGTGACATAACTTCATTATTTATGCCCATTAGCAGATGATACACACCTTCAGAGGGGCTATCTAAATATGTTATCAGATTGTGTAAAACAGTTTACAGTTGGAAGCATTCCTGGTTTATGGAACAAAACTATCATTTAAAATATATGCGTAAACTAAAACTTCATATTATATATATATATATTTTTGGTCTAGGAATTAATTCGTGCGGTTGGTACGCACACATTGAAGCTGTAGTACAAACACAAAATACATAAATACCTTAAGAAAAATATTGTCCATCGCTAGCCACCACTTTCGCCCATCTGTCAGGCAATGTACGGATTCCGTGGCGAAAGAAGTCCTCATCCTTGGAAGCGATCCAGTCAGAGACCCATGTTTCGATATCTTCTGAAGAAGTAAATCGCTGTCCAATCAAATCGTTGTTCATGCAATCGAACAAGTAGTAGTCCGAAGGAGCAACGTCTGGTGAATACGGCGGGTGGGGTAAAACTTCCCATCCGACATTTTCTAAATAGGTTTTGACCGCTTTTGCGACATGTGGGCGAGCGTTATCATGTTGAACAATAAGTTTATCATGTCTGTTCTCCCATTCTGGTCGTGTTCTGGCCAGAGCTTGCTTCAAACGCATTAATTGTCGTCGATAACGTTCTCCATTCATAGTTTCACCCGGTTGCAGCAGCTCATAGTACACCACACCTTTCATATCCCACCATATGCACAGCATAACCTTTGCACAGTGAATATCTCGTTTTGGTTGTGATGGACCTGGTTCACCTGGTTTCACCCAGGCCTTTTTTCGTTTAGGGTTCTCGTAATAGATCCACTTCTCATCACCCGTAATAATTCGATGCAGAAACCCCTTTCTGCTCTGTCGTTGAAGCAGCAATTCGCAAATGGTTTTTCGTCTTTCAACGTCTCTGTCTTTCAATTCATGTGGAACCCAATGTGACATCTTTTGAATCATTCCCATGGCTTTCAAGCGTTTGGAGACTGTTGTTTGATCAACGCCTAATGCTGCTGCAAGTTGTTCCTGCGTTTGACACGAATCCTGCTCGAGCAATGCTGTCAATTCTTCGTCTTGAAATTTTTTTGGCTGTCCAGCTTGCTCTTGGTCTGCCAAGCCGAAATCACCACTTCTAAACCGTGCAAACCACTTCTGACACGTTCGCTCAGCTAGAGCATGGTCACCATACACTTCCACCAAAATACGATGACTTTCAGTCGCACTTTTCTGCATGTTAAAGTAATGCAGCAGGACACCCCGCAAAAACACTTTATCAGGTACAAATTGCGCCATGTTCACTTAACTACAAACTGGTGTTGTTGACGCTTTAATCCACTGCCCTATACTACGAACGATACGCGATGACAGGGGTTTGCAACACATGTGTGGATACACGGAACTGTGGGACGCTCCGTTCGTTGCGCCATCTCTTGTCCACCCGCACGAATTAATTCCTAGACCAAATATATATATATATATATATATAAAGCTAAAGACATTTTAATGTGTTACGCGGAACAAGTCTAATTATCTACATACATAGCATTTATTAAGGCCGTTAAAACTGAGCGAAGAAGGTTGAAAATAACTATACCTAATTTTTCTATTTCAAATATACTAACACGATATAAAGAAAAAAAGAATAATTTCTGTAAATAATTAACTTTTATCACCGTTAAACTAGCAGAATATTTAAAATAGCCATTAATGACTTGAATTTTGTAAACTGAACTTACATTAGAATATCTGAAGCTTACAAAGTATTTTCCGACCGAGAAATAAGACGTACGCAAAATTCTAAAATACAACAAATATGGGTTTATATCTGTTTCTTGTTCATGATACTTTTTTTTCTTATCTTCTAGTTTGAATTTAGGCAACATGTACAACCCACATGATAAAAATGTATAACTCAGGAACTTGATAACGTGGTGAGGCAACAAACATGATCCTTGTGATATCATGGATTGCATAATTTATATTTGCTGGAAACCGAAGAAATGGCAGTTTGAAAGCCAATCAAGAAAATCAGCCGCGGACTTAACAATGGACTTATAAGTAGCGAATATTATAAAAACACTTTTTCAATTATAGAATCCATTATAGGAAAACACAAAGATTAACCCAAAAAATCGTAAAAAGTCAAAAAAGCTAAAATTTCCAGTTTTTCTCAGAAAACACCGGTTTTGTGCCAAAAATGCCAGTTTTTCTGCATCTCTAGTATTTACATACTTGTAGAACTTCACAATAAAATAATAAAATATACTATATCATAATCATATGTTCAGAATATTGCAATATTTATTTCCTTTTTATATGTAACAAAATTGAAAACTGATTTACAAAGAACCAATGGTGCAATACTATAATTTTTGGTAGGTATACTTAACCCTTTTTAAAAATATTGCGCATATTCACCCTTGTATATGCTCTTTCTTTCGTGAATTTGAGGTAAATATATACACTGGACTATAAAAAAAATCTTAGGTAGTTATACGCCGTACACTGCCGTATAGGCTCCATTACATCCCTGCGAAGAACTATTAAATTGAACACACTAAAATAAAATTGAAACATATGTAAAAATGTTACACGCACAAATAAGAATTTTCCAGAGCCCAATGCAATGTATTCAGATGAATGAACCTTTATACACTATATTAAAATGAAATTACCTGTTTCACTTCTTCCGGGTGACCGGTTGGTGGAACGCTTGGATTGTTTCTATTTAAACCTCTTGTCACTAATTCAAATTCTTTCGCTACTCTTCGTGCATTCATATAGTCACGGCTCCGTTCGATTGCCATTTTCTCTGCTATTATGGGATTGATGTTCTGTTCAAATGTCATGTAGTCTTTCCAAAACTGTTCGATATTAACCATGGGATTTATTACTCCACGTTGGTAGACCTATTAAAAAAGAAAACAACAAGATGTTCAGTAGAAAATAAAGAGTCGTTAAGATAGTAATATGAACCCTACAGATGTATTTTTTCTTGTGAATAGAATATAAACAAAAATACTATTGGGACATCCCATCGTAAAAAATGTTACACCGGCACACTCTTGAAGCTTTTAAATGTATTGTGGCAATTATCCGAAACATGAGAACTTTGAGATGAGTATGGTAATAAAGGATAGTTTGAAGTTTTAAAACTGAAAAGAGTTTCTTATCCTGGCATCACATTTTGCTGATGTATCAAAGTTGGAAAATAGTATAAAACGTTACACGCACACATAATTATAATTCTCCAGAACCAAATACGAAAATTAATATTTCTGCTCTACTGCTTTGTTGTCTAAGATGATGGTAATGTGTTTTAATATGAAGATGCTCCAGAATCAAAGAACTCAAAAGTATTCTCTTGATTATAAATATAAAGGTAACCAAGAAAGTTGTGTCGCTTTTTGTGATCTCTGTTCCACTGATCCTCACACCGTGAATGCGAATGGAGATAAGTCGAAGATCAGTTGTTGGTGTGGGTATATTCAACATACTACATGGTTGTGGCAATTCAGTTACACCGTGAACTTCCGTAAGGATAGAGTGAACATGCGACCTCCACAGAGCGTCATAAGGGCGTGTATGCTGTACGAGTTTAAACAGGGGTCAAACGCCACTATAGCGAGGCGGAAGATGTGCCACGCCTTTGGTGAGGGTGTCGTGACCACGCGGACAGTGCAGCGGTTATTTAATAAATTTAAAGGCGGTGACTAAACACTCGAAGACGCACCACATGCCGGAAGACCTACATATGGACAAAATTACGATCTTCAGGCAGTAATTGAGGCGAACAGTGGCCAGACATGTGAGGAACTGGGACTAAAATTCAGTGTGAGTAAAGAAACCATTCGGCAGAACCTCCATCAACTTGGGAAGCACTACAAGTTAGGTCGATCATTTGACTCGATGGGCCGGAAGGCAATGAGAGCAGACACTTGTTTCTTTGCTGTTTCATCTGAGAAGGAGCCATTTCTGGACAGGGTGTTGACATGTGATGAGAAATAGGTCTTGTACGAAGCTCCACGGCACCATCATCATTGGTTAGCATCCCATGAACCGGTTCCAAAACAGCCGAAACAACCACTGCACCAGAAGAAGGTCTTCCTGTGTGTTTCGTGAACTGCTCGCGACATCGTGCATCGGGAACTGCTACCAGCTGGTCAGTAGTTGAGTCATGTTCAAGAAAAACTCAAAACTCTGGAGCCGGCACTTCTGAATCGGAAATGGGTCCTCCTGTTACAGGACAATGCAAGTCCCACGTGATCAGGATGACCCGGGGCACCATTCTACACCTTGGATGGGGAACACTATTGCATCCGCCATACTCTTCGGACATTGCACCGTCCGATTATCACCTGTTCCATTCCTTGGAAAATCATCTTAGAGGACGCCAGTTCAAATCCCCAGTAGAGGTGTAAAATGCACTTAATACCTTCTTTGCTTCAAGGCCCACCAAGTTCTACCGCGATGGAATCCATGGCCGTCCAGAACGTTGGCGACGGTCGTCGATGCCGTTGGTGACTATTTTTGATCTTCGAGGTACGTCTTAGGTGACATATCGATGTTGGAAGGTGTTGGGTGAAAAGCGACAGAACTTTCTTGGTTACCTTTATACTTGTCTGTTGGAAAATTAAAAAAAAAAAGTCCGTAACAAACATTACATATTGCGTAACAAATGTTATTAAGTCGCTTACGATACTTTTATTCATAAGACTTATGTCTACTATTTTCAGTTGAAGATGCGTATGTTGAAATGATACAATTTTTTTTGAATAGTTTCTCCAGTAACAAAAATATTAATAAATTAACAATAGCAATGTTAATACACTGAAAATTACAGTAACTGTGGAACATTTATTTCTTTAAAGCATATGACACGATTCGATGTCATTAACAACAACTGAAAGCTTAATTAATATTCAACTGGCATATATCCAAAACTGGAGTCGTCTGATCTTTGTTCTGCTGTCTTCAATTCCAGCTCAACTACTATAAGCTTTGTGTTAACAATAAACCTTCTCTGATGTTCATAGATTTTGGCAGTTTACTTATAATTATATCTGACAATATCTCATCCAGTCATCATTCGATGAGCATACGTGCAAGAGGGTATGAGTACGTGTTTTAGTTTTATTAACTTTTGCATGAACTGAACACAGTATTAATGTACGTTCTTCATATGGTTAATGTGCTTAGTAAAATATTCCTTCTGCCAAGAAGAAAATACGTCATCAATTGCTAGTTTAGAATCAGTCGTATCAGCTTTGTCAGAGTTTAAGGACGAATTCGAGAATGTGTAACGAAATTTCATTATATTACACTGAAGTCTGCAATGTTTTAATGGTTCCATATCATCAGTATTTGAACTGAATATGATGAACCAATTTCCCACATCGACTTTGCTGGATCCGTGGGACAGACATTCCATGTTCCATTTCTCTTCGTACTTAACAACCACCAGTTGAATATCTTCAAGAGGAACAACGAGCATTATGAGTGTCACTTCTTGCAACAATAAAACTATTCCGCATTTTGAATACTAGTACAACCACGTCCATTTAGACAGCCCCCCCACCTTTTCAGATTTAAAGGGAAATGGTCTCAATCGTTTGTACATCGTTTGTACAGAAATGTGCAGGCGAAATTTTCGTTTGTACACAATTAGGGGCGCCGCCAGAACGAAAACAAAGTGGGGGGGCTGTCTAAATGGTAGCCCCCCAACCTTTTCAGATTCAATCGGAAATGGTCTCAATCGTTTGTACATCGTTTGTACAGAAATGTGCAGGCGAAATTTTCGTTTGTACACAATTAGAGGCGCCGCCAGAACGAAAACAAAGTGGGGGGGCTGTCTAAATGGTAGCCCCCCACCTTTTCAGATTCAATCGGAAATGGTCTCAATCGTTTTTACGTCGTTTGTACAGAAATGTACAGGCGAATTTTCGTTTGTACACAATTAGGGGCGCCGCCAGAACGAAAACAAAGTGGGGGGATGTCTAAATGGTAGCCCCCCACCTTTTCAGATTCAATCGGAAATGGTCTCAATCGTTTGTACATCGTTTGTACAGAAATGTGCAGGCGAAATTTTCGTTTGTACACAATTAGGGGCGCCGCCAGAACGAAAACAAAGTAGGGGGATTGTCTAAATGGTAGACCTCCCACCATGTCGAATTCAATGACAAACTGTCGCACTTATTTGCACGTCTTTGTACAGAAATGTGCAGGCGTAATTTTCTTTTCCACACAATTAGGGGTGCCGCCAAAACGATAACAAAGTATATGCTGCCTAATTGGTAGCCCCTTCCCACGTCCGATTCAAAAGAAAATTATCTCAATTTTTTGTTCATCATTTGTACAGTAATGCAAAGTCGAAAATTTTGTTTCTACGCTATCAGGGGCGTCGACAGAACGAACACACATGGGAGCTGTCTAAGTGGTAGCCCCACCATGTTCGATTGCACCACAAATTGTCGCGATCGTTTATACATCGTTTGTGCAAAAATGTGCAGGTAAAATTTTCGTTTGTACTAAATAATATTCGGATGTGAGTATTTTTAATGTTTGACCTAGAATGGAAGGAAAGGAATGGGGATTGCAATTATTATAATTATGTATATATCTCAGGATTTGCTCAATGTTAGAGATATGAAAGTTGTTATTTCGACTTCTCATTTGAAATATTAAACCAGTGTATCGTGTTTTAACGTTTTTTGATATTTAGCCTAGAAAGTAAGAAAGGGGATTGGGCTACAGCTGTGTATTACTGTTTTTGCAGTTTAGCGATCAACGTTAACCGGTTGAATAACGATTGCTGAGATTGAAAATGGTACCTATTATTAGAACGCTAGATTGCAAAACACCAGTTCTCGCTATCTCCTATTCCGATAATCGTCAATATACTGTAAATGTATTAAGTGGAGTGGGTGAAACACGTACGGACTTTAAAAATACCGTAGTTGGAAAGAGTAGAAGCTGAGGGACAGTCTGTGAACCGAACTCAGAAACTCTCGATTTGCAAAGCGTGAAACACAAACTGTGTTGGTCCTTATTATTCCCATTTAAACATTAATTTGATTATTTCTATATGCCACTCTATGTCGATAACGGCTGAACTTGAACTTAAAACGGCATTGAATCTGTCACTATTCATCTCAGTCATCCTGGAAACTGCTCCTTCGACACTAATATCGTCTGTTTTCGATTATTCCTCGCTCTGAACCCCCATGACGGTGGGGGGCTAAAATGGTATTTAAATGACATCAGAAGTATCACTATTCTTTTCAGACCCTCTAAACTATGGACCCGACACATTACTTTTACATGTAACCCCCATCACTCTTCGGAGGTCAGAGAGGGTTCGCAGAATATAGCGATCTTTATTAATTAGACGATAGGTTACCTAATCACCAAATTTGATTTAGATCTGAAATTACCAAGAAATAGAGTATCGCATACACACATATCAGCACCCATAGAAGGGTCAGAGGAAGTACCAAATATAGCTATATTCTATTGACTTGCTCACGAAATTTAGTTCAGATCCGATCAGTATTTACGGAGAAATAAAACATCACATTCACACAGAGAGAAAGAGAGAGATAGACAAACCTACAAAACATCTGGTAGGAATCTATAAGCTCCCATATTCATACGGCGGGAGCTAAAAATTATTCTTAATATTTACGTCATTGCTTATCCATATCAATTTCTATCTATTTATTAAATTGTGTTCATATTGTACATCTATGAATGTAGTACATTCATTTAATCGAACATGGAGCAAAAATTCACTAAGACATTCTTTTAAGTTACAATAAATTTGAAGCAACAATTATTCAATTGAATATTATTTCCATATATTTTCCTACAGTTCCGTATATTTTCCTTCACATTATACCTTGTTAACATTTTTACTAAATTTCAAATTCAAGAATAAAAGTTACAGGGGATGGACAAAAATATGGATTCCCTTCATGCACATTACCTTCACTAAGAGCAAGTAGGATCGTGTGCAGAACGCCCTGTAGTCGATGGGGAATGGAGAAATACAGGTCGCGTATGGTTGTCAAAGAGACGTTATACCATTCTTCCGCCAAAGTAGCGGAACGTTGTTATAGAGAGGACGGTGGTGGGTAGCGGGTATCCAAAACTGACCACAAGGACCCGATGATATTGAGGTGTGGCGATTCTGGGGGCCATGGAAGTTGCGACACTTCATATTTGTGCTCATCGAACCAGTTCTGGACGATGTGAGCTGTATGAGCCGGGACTCTGTCATCTTGGAACATGGCATTACCATCTGGAAATAAGATTTGCATCGTGGAATGCAGCTGGTTACTCAAAATGGTTACTTGGTCCTTGGCAGTGACATGTTCATGCAAGGTGATAATGAGTCTGGCAGAATACCAGCATATGGCTGCCCAAATCATCACTGGACCACCAAAACTGCCGAAATCATCACTATTGGTAACAGAAGTCTGTATTGTACGCTTGTGCCGGCGTTTTCCACACGTAAACTCGACCAGCATTTGGAAACAATGTAAAGGAAGACTCACCCGACCAGATGCCAGTCTTCCATCTCTCCATTGTCCAGTTTTTATGGGCGTTGCACCACTGTCTCCGTATAGCAGCATAGTCAATAGTAACGAGTGGTTTGGAAATGCAAAATCTGCCATAAATTCCTTACTTGTGGAGTTCTCTTCTGACTGTTTTAACACTAACAGGCTTTGTAAGCACAGTATTCAGCTCAGCATTGACTTTTCGCGCCATGCTGATCTGCTTCGTCACAATCCTACCCAATGTGCGTGTCTCTGTCACGCAACGCACACTTGCGCCCACGCTGGTACTTCGCTGAAACGGTTTTTCCGAAACATTCGTAGGCAAACATGATCTTCAAGAGTGTACCTCTTGATACACTAAAAATTTCCGCTACTTTCGTTACGGAAACTCCCACAATACGTACACAAATAATTTCCCCTCTTTGAAACTCTATCAGTTCAGACATGATTCACGATAACCTGCACGGACAGGTCGTTGAACTGTAATTGGCCAGGCTGTTTACCTCAAGGGATGTGCCGGTGACCACAACGACACCATCATGTTCAGACTCAAATCGTGTTTGAAATGGCTCAATCTTTTATACCAGGTGTTTCCACTCTTTCTGTATATCCCCTGTATTTGCATCCCATGTCTTGTTAGTAAATACTCCATAGTATATGACACATTTTTTAATGTTCCACTAACCAGTACTTTCAAAGTTAATTGCTTCTACTATAATATTATTATTATTATTATTATTATTATTATTATTATTATCTTAGGACTAGCAGATGGTCCAACGTGCAACTGTCCGCAATATTTTGTCTTCATCCTGAGTCTTTAATATAGAATTAATCCAAAATCCAAAATCGCGAATTTCGTGAGCATTTTAGTGAACCCCCTTTCTTACATTTTAGGTTAAGTATCAGAAAACGTTAAACCATGATACACTGGTTTAACATTTGAAATGTGAAGTCGAAATAACAACTTTCATATCTCTAAATTTGAGCAATCCCGAGATATATACATAATTATAGTAATTGCAATCCCCAAAACTTTTCTTCAATTCTAGGTCAAATATTAAAAATACTCACATCCGTATATTATTTAGTACAAACGAAAATTTTACCTGCACATTTTTGCACAAACGATGTATAAACGATCGCGACAATTTGTGGTGCAATCGAACATGGTGGGGCTACCACTTAGACAGCTCCCATGTGTGTTCGTTCTGTCGACGCCCCTGATAGCGTAGAAACAAAACTTTCACCTGCGCATTACTGTACAAATAATGTACAAAAAATTGAGATAATTTTCTTTTGAATCGGACGTGGGGAGGGTAGAGATGCAAGGGCTCGGAAAAAAACCGGCTTTTTTGGAAAAAAACTCGGTTTTTTCTGCTTTGCTTTTTTGCTTGGGAAATTTTGGGCTTTTTTCAAAATTCTGCTTTAAATCGATAAAGCAGACTTTGTTTCGCTTCTCTATAACACAGAAAGTCATTTAATTAGTGGTTGATGCCGATAATAATATAAAACCTCGAAAGTAAACCATGAATTTCGAAAAGATATTTTAAACAATTTTACTTCAACATTTTTACATTATGAATTCCAAAGGATTAACCAATGTATATAATAAACACATTTTAACCTCCTATATACAAAAGTAAGCAGAGTTGGCAAGAACCATGGTTGTTTCTGAAAATGCCAAAAACCCGTTTTGGGGGGGGGGGCAGTTTAAACCAAGCTTTTTTGGGGTTTAAACCAGGTTTTTTTTTATTTAGATATTTTGCTTTATGTATTTATATTACATATTCACAGAAATAAGTTTGTTTTGCCTTGGTGTTATTATTCAACAACGGGGTTATGCTGGAAGAGGTCCCATAAGCTTAAAGAAGTCCGGTCAGTAAATTTCTTAAATTGAGAAACTCCCGCCCTAGCCATCGGGAAAATCCCGTCATTCTTTTAAATGTAAAACAATAACGGGAAAATCCTGTAAAATTTAATTTGCATGTAAAATTTAAAGGTCAACGTATTATAATCAGTACGCTAAAACTGAGTGACACACAATCATAGTCAACGTCTTGCGAATAAAATCAGAAAAATAAACACACTGTTGAACAAGACTGCACTTATTTAATATAAAAACACATTTACACGTGACGTTTCGATCTTCTATCCAAGATCCTCATCAGACGTGAATGTAGTTGATCGAAACGTCACGTGTAAATGTGTTTTTATATTAAATAAGTGCAGTCTTGTTCAGCAGTGTGTTTATTTTTCTAAAACTGAGGTATTAAATTACAAATTTAGTATGTAGGTGTCATTGAAAGTCCAATCCAAGCTAATGTTGGAAGCTAAGTAGGCAATCGATAAATTTTACCAATTTTAATCAATATATTTAAGCAACTTTCGCTTCTTTATAAAACAACAGGCATGCAGAAATATATAATTTGGTTTCGTTTTGTATGTTTAGGCTTAACATCCTTACGTAATACCCAGGTTATCAAGGAGAAGACTTTCGCTTAAAGTGACATCCGAAAGAGTACTTGGTTTACACATGAAAGAAGGGTTGTGGTTCGACCGAGAATTGAACATGGGACACCTTGATTAAAACGTGAAAAGGAAATAAGACTAATGCAGATGGTTTGACATGTGAAACGTCACCATGAAGTTCACACGATTCGCATTTTTGTTCTTTTAATTTTTTTTTAGTTTAAACCAGTTATTTAAAAAAAAAACAGCTGGTGTAAACTAGGGGTGTTCGGAACTCGATTTCGTATTCCGGAATTCGGAATTCATCTAATTCCGGAATGTTCCGGAATTCCGGAATTTCGGAATTCCGGAACGTATCGAAATTCCGGAATGTTTCGAAATTCCGGAATGTTCCGAAATTCCGGAACGTTTCGAAATTCCGGAACGTTTCGAAATTCCGGAATGTTCCGAAATTCCGGAACGTTTCGAAATTACGGAATGTTCCGCAAATTCCGTAACATTCCAAAAGTTTGGAATTGTGGAAAGCTCTAAAGTATGAATTTCGGAACTGTTTTCAAGACTGAAATTTTGAAGCTCACTGTTGATTCTGGAATCGTAATATTAATATTAGTTCGAAGTTTGTATATAAAAGTTCGAAACAGTCCTGAGGCAATGGTTTTCAAACATTGTTACAAGGCTTTAATCCCACAAATTTACTCGCAAATACTTTCTCGTTTTCACTTTGGTATCTATGGAATATAGTAGCAACATGTCTTAAACAGTTATGCATTCTCGTATCTCCAATTATTGGAATAAAGTACAGCATTTTATCTTTATCTTTTACATTTTTTTTTCAATCATTGCCATTTTGTATTTTGAAGTACCAACAAGGAAACAATTTACATGTTTGGCATTTTAATTCCAAAATATTTGTTTTACTATTAAGCAAACAATACAAGAGCACACGAAACATTTGTAGTCATGTCATTTGGAATTATATTAATGAACTTTTAATCTACTTACAAGGAGTACACATGAGTAATACATAATTGTGAAAATTTTGACAACTGAAACCCTGAAATGGTACAACTGATGCTACCTGAGACGTCATCAAATAATGCAACAAAAATGTAAATGTAAATTACTATTGAAAGAAAAAGCAAAATTTCTGTGCTACAAAATAATACTGTTAGAGAACAATGATATGGATGAAATGTTATAAGAGCATGTATTAAATGTCAATTTTCATATAAATGCCCAGATTTTTTTTTTTTTTTTGAAAAAATAGGGGAAAGTAGACTTTAGACGATATTAGACAATGCAATTATGTATGCAAAATTAGGAGACATGCATTCAAATTATTTCCTGTAATAAAAATTAGAATTCAACTTTCCATGGTAGATTGCACATGTTCTATCTCCGAACAAGGTGAAATACGTGCAATTTACTATGGAAAGTTGAATGTTAATTATTATTACACGAAATAATTTGAACGCATGACTCTTAGCATGCAAGATTGCATAGAAAATTGCATCGCATAAAATGGGCTTTAGGGACTTTTAGCTTAACAAACTTCTTTTATCTCATTGATCTTTTTTATCTGATTTATTTCAGAAATCAGGAGAAAGAAAGTTTTCGCCAACTTTTCTACTCAAGGAAAATAAGACATCAATTTTTGTAAAGATCAATTTACGCGAAGTACGAATAGTTTTTGATACAAATTAATTATTTCGTAAGAGCGAAATATGAACATTAGGCTAATACTTTTAATGTGAATATTAACATTTACGAAATGATTTCTTTCATTTTTAACTTTTACCATCGCTACTCACAATTTCGGGTATTCTAATTGAACATTTACCTTTCTTGTTGTTAGTTAGTCATTGGTGCAGACCCTTTCATCTGAATGCATAACTACCCTTCATATTGCAGCTTTGTATGAAAATGTACATATTCTGTTGGCTTGTATCAATGTAATTGTTTAAAGAAAGTAACATGCTTTTACATCAGAATTTCACAACATTGATAATAATATATTGGTGATTAATACAATTTCTCAACAAACCAATTTTAAATGTTTTTCACTCACACAATTCATTTGTCACCTTGCATAAAATTTTGATTAGTAGAGTTAGAACTAATCTTCATACGTAGGTTCCAATGCTTAGTATTTAACTGATAGACACCTTTATTTAGTTAGTTATTCAAATAAGTGTCGCAGGACAAGAAAAGAAAAGCGCGTACATGTGAATAATTATAAGATATTATGTAAAGTTTGCACCTCTATTCGATTTACTCTCGTTGTACATTTTGACAAGTTATGCAAATAATGCTTGATAAAGCTTTCATTTAAAAAAAAAACAGCAGTAGCATCATGATTATAGAAGTTACAAAAAACATTAAACAGTAATCCCTTGTTCTAAGAAATTTTTTGCTGTTTACAGCATGCAGTATACTAAATACAATACAAGCGATGCATTATTAATTTTAGCTTTGCGTGATTTGAACCTGAAATATGAAATACTGATTCTAGTTTCCAAAAAGTTCATGTAACATCAATAATGCATATTTTTACATAACACGGGCAGCAGCATAATAATTGTACATTTATATATCTGAAGACAAAAGAATATTAAACACTATTTTGTAACAAATTATGTAAGATACTAAACGGTACCACTATAATATCTGCCTACCAGCTATAACATCATAGTATTAAACTGTCATTACAAATTACTAGAATTTTGTGGTGTTATGAAAAATCTTTATTGAATTTTGACTGGTTGAGTTTAAACTTGAATGACTAAATTTCAATTTAGTTTTATTTTTAGGCAACTAAGGCTAAAAATAAAAATAAAACTGTCGCGCGAGAGGCGTAGGTGTAAAGATGTAGAAAGGCAGAGTTCTGGCCGTACAGCTTTATATGTAACTTTTGAATAGTTCGTTATAGTTAGTCCTGATGAGACGATCCATGACCTCAGTGCTTTCTTTTCCCATATTATCTCTACTTTATTCATTAATAAAAGTTAAGGAGATTTTTCTCTTATTTTGATTCTTCGCCATGCCATTTTGATTTTTCTTTTTCCGTAATTAAAATATATTTTTATTATCTATATTTGCAAGTAAGAAGGTAGTAATATTATGCATTCTGTAACTGAAAATTTTTAAAAAAAATATGCTAATTAATTACTAATTTATTTTTTTACTTTTCAGCTCAACGACGGAAATTCAAAAGTTGTTCTTCCTCTATGGCTTAAAAAATGCAAAGCCTCATTTACAAACACTCGTCTAATATTATTTTTTTTTAAATTACGTGATCCTTGATTAATTCAACTAAATATTAGACGAGTGTTTGTACACAAAGCTTTCCAAATTAATTTAAGTCATAGAGGAAGGTAGACCTAATCAATTTCTGTAGGGTTGGTTGTTTTAATTTACTTTGCTGAGCTGAAAAGTAATAAGTTAAATTTACAATTAGTTAGCAATCATCTTGTAATTCAGAGGCGTACGCAGGGGATGGGTCCTGGGGTCCGTCCCCCCCCGAAATTCCGACTTTCTTGTAAATGTAATCTACTTTTAGGGACAATTTTAGAAATTTTTATAAATTCTAGCCTCAAATTTTATTTGGACCCTCCGAAACGCTTTAGACCCCTCCCGAAATAAAACCAAACTAAAGGGAAGAACTAGCTCGAATTTCTATGTTCCGATTTCTGCAACAATATGACGGAATTTTCACTGAATCACTTATGATTGAGACTTTATGGATAACCAGACAAAGTTCCAAATCTTATGCGCAATCGTTCACAGTGAACGGATCTAGAGAATGAAACAAAACCAGTTGCCGTGGACCAAAACTCCTTCCTTCAGCACAGCGGAATCAATATCCAGTTTCAAAGCTAAGCTCTGCGCACACCTCTCAGATTGGGGTAACAGCAAAAATTATTTTTTCAATAAGAAGTTCCGGAATGTTTCGAAATTCCGGAATGTTCCGAAATTCCGGAATGTTTCGAAATTCCGGAACGTTTCGAAATTCCGGAACGTTTCGAAATTCCGGAATGTTCCGAAATTCCGGAACGTTTCGAAATTCCGGAACGTTTCGAAATTCCGGAATGTTCCGAAATTCCGGAACGTTCCGAAATTCCGGAATTCCGGAACGTCTTGAAACTGTGTTCCGATTCCGGAATTGGAATTTCCGTTCCGAAAAATTCCGGAATTCCGGAATTAGGAACAGCCCTAGTGTAAACGAGCCAACCCTAAGAGCAAAAACTTCTTTCAAAAAATACACAAATAACTAGCAAAATTGTATGTAGTATTTTTACTTCAAAATATTCCATACCCTCTTTTTGAAACAAAATAAAATTAAAATAAAACATAAGAGAAATACTTAGATTTGTATGATACAATTAAAGGCTGCACATGGTTCTGTATATTCTTGAAATTCTACAGTCAAGTTTTTTATAACCACCATCAAGGGCGCCCATCAGGGGGGTTAAGGGGGCGCTTGCCCCCTAGAGGAAAATGTACTTCAGAATATTGAAAATCCAATAGGATTTTTACATTAGTTACAGCAAAATTTGAAACTATTTTTGAAACGTTGCTTATACTTGCCCCTCCTTGGAAACCACAACATGGGCGCCCTTGACCACCATCACGGTTTACCCAGTCCTCAAGTTTTCTGAATTTTTAACAAGAGGGATTCAACATATCATTACGGAACAAACAAAAAAAAAAAAAAGACTACGGAATATATTTAAGTTAAGCTAAATACAACTGCACAACAAACGTGACTGAGTGGTTGGCTTTTGCGCTTCTATCGGGAAGTCCGGGATTCAACCCAGCATTCGACCATTCTGACAAAGCCTTCCTTCATTCCATCTGAGAATGTAGAAATAGTGCGTGTACTGGCCGACTAGGAGTGTAGGAGTTGGCCGACTTCCTTTCTTATTGTTTTTAAATCTTATTATTACTAATTACCAGCAGTGACGGTTTTGCGAAGGTTAGAGGATCAGTCTTTCGGACTGAAGCCTGTTCTCCAAAGTTGTGGAATGTCTAAAACGAACGAAATATCTATTAGTTATGCCTTTACTCATAAACTTTAAGCTCCCGTCAAATAAAAATTACGAATGTTTAGAAAAACTAAACATTAGTAATAAGAAAACCCTTCCCAAAACACTTTTTTAAATTCGCCACTGATTCTCAGTATAAAATGATCTTCAAGGTTGTATCCGGAAGATTATTGCTAAACATATAAACGAAACGAAATATTAGTTATGCCTGTACTCATAAACTTCAAGCACCTCCAATAATAAAATTAGGACTTTTTAGAAAACGAAACAATCAGAAAAACCCCTCCCAAAGTACTTTTCTAAATCCGCTATTGATTATTTGTATAAATTGGTATTCAAGTTTGTATCTGGAAAATTATTGCTAAATCATTGCACAACTACAGCATAACAGAAATATGGAAATACGGTTTGACGGACATATTGAAAAACGTATGCTTTGACGGATATATAGAAAAACGTAAGTTTAACTTTCGTGCTAGAAGCTGGAGTACTAAGCTCTTAGAAATGAAACACGGTTGACAAACTAAAATGATCTAGAGAAGGAAAAAAATGTCGATAACTCAAAAGTTAAAATAAAGTTAAATAACCTGTAAAATTGCCCTCAAATACTACATTCTTCATGTTAGCTTTAATTCGTAAAATATGTGCACCATCCATCTTGATGGTGAATTACAGAGCTAAATATGGCATTCAGGTCGTGGAAATCTTATCTAACTATAGAATATACTATAAGAAAGCTATTTGGATAGAAAAATCATGAAAATGAAAAAAGCCAAAATTTCCAAAATTCTTGGTTTTTTTTTTTTCAAAAAGCCGGCTTTTTATGTGAAAAAACCATCGATTCAAAAAAGCCGGCTTTTTTTCATCTCTAGGGGAGGGGCTACCAATTAGGCAGCATATACTTTGTTATCGTTTTGGCGGCACCCCTAATTGTGTGCAAAAGAAAATTACGCCTGCACATTTCTGTACAAACGATGTTCAAACGATTAAGACAATCTCCGATTGAATCTGAAAAAGTGGGGGGGCTACCATTTAGACAGCCACCTACTTTTTTTCGTTCTGGCGGCGCCCCTAATTGTGTACAAACGAAAATTTCGCCTGCACATTTCTGTACAAACGATGTACAAACGATTGAGACCATTTCCGATTGAATTTGAAAAGGTGGGGGGGCTACCATTTAGACAGCCCCCACTTTGTTTTCGTTCTGGCGGCGCCCCTAATTGTGTACAAACGAAAATTTCGCCTGCACATTTCTGTACAAACGATGTTCAAACGATTAAGACAATCTCCGATTGAATCTGAAAAAGTGAGGGGGGCTACCATTTAGACAGCCACCTATTTTTTTTTCGTTCTGGCGGCGCCCCTAATTGTGTACAAACGAAAATTTCGCCTGCACATTTCTGTACAAACGATGTACAAACGATTGAGACCATTTCCGATTGAATCTGAAAAGGTGGGGGGGGGCTACCATTTAGACAGCCCCCCACTTTGTTTTCGTTCTTGCGGCGCCCCTAATTGTGTACAAACGAAAATTTCGCCTGCACATTTCTGTACAAACGATGTACAAACGATTGAGACAATCTCCGATTGAATCTGAAAAGGTGGAGGGCTACCATTTAGACAGCCACCTACTTTTTTTTCGTTCTGGCGGCGCCCCTAATTGTGTACAAACGAAAATTTCGCTTGCACATTTCTGTACAAACGATGTACAAACGATTGAGACCATTTCAGATTGAATCTGAAAAGGTGGGGGGGGGGCTACCATTTAGGCAGCCCCACTTTATTTTCGCTCTGGCGGCGCCCCTAATTGTGTACAAACGAAAATTTCGCCTGCACATTTCTGCACAAACGATGTACAAACGATTCAGACCATTTCTGATTGAATCTGAAAAGGTGGGGGGCTACCATTTAGACAGCCCCCCACTTTGTTTTCGTTCTGGCGGCGCCCCTAATTGTGTACAAACGAAAATTTCGCCTGCACATTTCTGTACAAACGATGTACAAACGATTGAGACCATTTCTGATTGAATCTGAAAAGGTGGGGGGGGGGGCTGTCTAAATGGACGTAGTACGACCCTGTAAACTCCGCTCCCATACCCTAAGTTTAAGAGTAGCACAGAGTCCGTCATGTGGACCTTTTGCGTGGTATGATTTATGATTTAATTCAACATGACATCCTAGTATGTCTGAAAATGTACACAGGTATGAGACATTGTTTACGTTTTTGAAATGCTGAGCAGCACCATTACTGCAGATTTCGGATGCTTAAAGCTCATCTCATGATGTCACGACACTTATCAAGTATCTCTTGATTTCTCAAAGAATTCATGCGTATTCTATGCTCGCACATCTCTTGAGCAATTGATTTTAGTTGCTAATCCACATTGAAACACAGACTGTGCAAATAATCAGACGAATGTACTGTCAGTGAGACCTTATGAAAGACAGTGACACATAGCGCTTCAAGCAGCTAAGACTTCCAATATTGGTGAGAAGGCTTTTGAAGCTTACATATCTCGATCGTTTGCTTGTGAAAAGGCAATGGATTTCTCTTATAAATACAATTTCATGGAAGGCTTTTACTTACATAGACTGACAAATTATCTTCCTTGCACAGTCAAATATCATTCTTATATCGTGTAGAGTTCAGTAATTAGAATCATGTGGAAAAAGTGATAACTGGTTCTACGAACAATTAAATACGAATACAACTATATTTATCGGTAATCATTCTTAGATATTACATTTAAGATTTAAGCAAACGTAAAATAATAATAATAATAGTAATAAAAGAATAATATACTAACCTTTCTAACAGCACTAATTTTCTGGTTTTCAGCGTATGAACCAACAGCCTCAACACTCTTAAGGAAATTTACATAGTCGTTCCAGATTGAATATGATTGAATATCCATTCCTATTTTGTCTAAGGCGAAATCATATGCTTGAGCCATCTTCTCCCTGAAATAAATAATACTAATATAAATATTTCGTATATAAATTTACATATTAAAACACACATTTTATTTCCGACAAATTATATTGTCAAACCTACAGTGATCATAATAATAATAATATTAACTGGTTGAAGTTCAGTGGCGTCAAATCACTTTGTCAAAACTATAGTGATCATAATAATAATAGTAATAACCTAAAGTTCAGTGGCGTATCTTAAAACTAGCTTATATAGGATAAAATGTTTCGAGTTACAGTAGAATGGCATTTCTCGACAGCCTACGTATTATGTTATGATATTTTATTACGCATGCATAAATACTGTCTTCACAATAATAATGTATCTACTATAGGTTGTAAGTTGAGCATTTTACCTGAAGTTATGAACTCAGAAAATAAATTCCGAAGGAAAATATTTTATTTATTTTAAAAAATTGAAAAAAGAAACATTGAAACTGACTTATAATGTAATTTTATTCAGTGTAAATTTAAGATATATTTTGTAGGGTTCTCTCAACATCCTCCCTAGACAGCTCTTGGATACTGGGACGTAAACTTAAAAATTTCATTTCATTTCATTTATAAACCCTTTTTTCTCCCATCTCCTGCCTGAACAACATATCAGAATAAACGTTACATTTTGAACAGGCACGCTGACGCATTAAGGCTTGACCATATTAATAAAAAGGAAGGCATTACTCGAGCAGACGGCTCTACCAAATTTTCACACATCTATTGCATTTTCCGGTTTCTTCTTGCACAGCATGCACTAAATGAGGAGCTAATGCATAAACCACGATAATATTACGCTCTTTATCGCACAATTCTTTGTAATAGAATCGTATATTGCATTACATGCATCGCAAACGTCCATTGCTAACACGAACAGAATATTCCCGAAGTTTATTTCCACCTTTTTCGCGCCCTGCTTCCGCCTTCTGCTTCAGTAAATAGTTATACTTAGAATACGTTCATTACCATTCAAAATATACTTCAATATGATATCCACTGACTGAAATTACTTATATTCACACTCCTCTTCTTTTACGAAAAGTGTTTGACATCGTATTTTACCTATAAATTTTGTTTTTGATAGAGCCGTCTGCTCGAGTGAACCCAAAAGGAAATATAAAACCACAATGCATAATCAACACAAGGTTACAAATTCTCCTGTACACTTTCTTTTTTAGTTTTCTTCTTACTGTTAGTCTAGTGGCCAAAGTGCGTACCGTTGGTTCATCAGGTCCCAGATCGAACGCACTACAATGGTCAGATTCCACTTAAAATTAGTGTTGTAAATAGAAAAAAAACCGTTCGTATTTTTTCAGAAATGTACGTTTTTTTTAGAAAAAAACATCGCCTCTCGTTTTTTTTCTAAATTTCGTTTTTTTTCAAATAGTCATTTGTAATGCATCTTACGTCTATTTAAGTATTAAATATTTGTATGTAGGTATAATCACCGTAAAATGCAACATAAATTAAATGCTAGATACTGATACGCTACAAATATTTTACAATTTACATGAATACCATATCTATTAACAATTCGGGTTTCAGCAGTTTTCATCAATATCAACTAAGAAATAAAAGTAGAAATGAAATTTTGTTTTTTCGTGAAAGCAGGCCTTTAATAAGTACGAAAATAATGTCACGAATAGCAGTGGTGCTCACCCCCCCTCAGGTCCATGACGCACCCCCCTGAATTGTCTATCCGTAGGTGTTCTTCCATGAAAAAAAATCTTTTCGATTAATTTTTACACCCCCTCAAACATATTTATATAGATTTATCCCCCCAAAATATTTCAATGACGCAGTTTGCGTCATAGTCCCCCCTTGTGGGCACCCCTGCGAACAATATAAAATTCAAATAACTTGTCTAAAGATAAAAACTAATACTAATTTGCCTAATAGTATTTTTCTAAATGTCATATATAAATAATTTGTCGACAAGATATATATGATATGCAGAGCCGGCTCTACCATATATGCAACACGTGCATTTGCGTGGAGCGGCAAGTTTGTATGGTCCGGCAAAATCTGTCATAAGAATATTATTTAAATTAAATATTTCTTGTTGGAAACAGACTTCATGATGATGGTAGTTACATTTACTAAGCTGACCTTCTATTTGAATACTACATTCATAAATTATGTTTAGGTTGCATTAGTTTAAGGCCACATGGACAATGCTAAAGCAAATGGTCGAATAAATCCGAGCACAAATTGCTTGATTGTTGCCAAATGCAAGAATTCAATTCTCGAATAGTAGTGAATATCTGTTCCATTTAGTAAGTTATCACAGTTTTGATATGACAACTAGTCGTGTTTTTGTCAGAAAGAAGTTTCTTATCATTGAAGATAGAAACAAGTTCTTTAAAAAATGTTAACAGATATAAAAGAGAAATCAAGAAATAAAGATAAAAGAGCTAGTTGCACTGGAATTGCAAACTGATACATTGAGATTGAAGCTCGATAGTGAATTCTATAAAAAGGATTACCATCTTTCTTCTGCAGGTGTGTTTGCTTTATCTTTCACTAACATAATAGATTAATATTTAAAGAAAAAAAACAGACACAAGGGGAATGCATTTTTAGTAAGTATTTAAGCCTTTCTGAGTGCAACTGCACTTACCCTCCCCTTCTTGCTGGAGTAGCATAATTAAAATCATGACTTTTAAGATTTATTCTTTCTATAGAAGGGGGAGGCGGCAAATTATGCCATTGCACGGGGCGACAAATTGCCTAGGGCCAGCCCTGATGATATGTATATACAAGACATGAATATAGGATGACACAATTTGAAGTAATGCAGGGTGTTTCAAAATTAATATTAGGGTTTTGAAACTTTGTAGTATCTATTACAATTAACTTACAATTATAAATATTAGGTACCGTATATCAAATGAAAGAGCAACTCAAACAGTTTTGTACTCACGCATGTACGTGCATTGTTTCTTCTGCCTGCCGTTAGAAAGAGCAAGCAGCAAAGATATAGACTAGAGAGCAGAAAGTTTTTTTTGTGCTTTAATAAAGACTGAATCTGTACAGTGCAACGGTCTGTGTGAAGAATATTAAGGAGACGCTTGCAACTACGTCCTTATCGTTTGCAATTGCTACAGGTCTAAAGCCTACAGACTACGGTTTAAGTGCCAATTTCGCAAGTGAAATATTGCTGCATAACAATGAAGATTTTCTGGATCGTGTCGTCTTCAGTGATAAATCGACATTTCACCTAAGAGCTAATGTGAACATTGATAATGTTTGTATCTGGCCGTCAGCAAATCCTCAGGAGATGGTACACTTGAAACGAGACTCCCCTAAATTGAATGTGTTTTGTGCCATATGGCGGAAAGTTTATGGGCCTTTCTCGCCTATCGACTAGATGTGTGCCGTGTGACGAATGAATCTCACATTGAACAATTGTAGCAAAGACTGTTTGAGGTGCCCTTTTACTTGACGCATTGCTTATAATTGTACGTAAAATGTAATAAGTACTGTACTACGAAGACTTAAAACCCCAAAATTCATTTTGAAACACTCTGCATTTCTCACCAACAGTGTTGGAACTAAGATGTAAAAAGAGAGAAAATTTTCCTTATAAAGTTATTGTTTACAACAACGATATTATTATTAGTCGAGACTATAACTACAACAAAAACACGAATTAGTAGTCAAAAAATTTAATCAAATGTATACTCGGTGGCCCAGGTGGCCAAAGTGGCACACACGGGTGTGTCATTTGTTTAATCCACTCCTGTGTGGACACTAATTAAGATGTCGGGATATTATTCTTTCAAAATATGGTTAAACTATAGTTTATAATATTAATTTTTTTCTTCTGGTGTCGAATTTCCTTCTCAAATTTCACCCCAGTCAAAAATTCGAAAATTTTCTGATTTCGTATTTCCTATACTTCTTTTTTCCTTGTAGCTTCCTTCGTAGTAGAAAGACCTCCTTAAGACTTGCTAGGTAGATACCTCGAATGGATACCTAACTGTTGACATCAATTAGACGGGCCTGCGCGCAGTGATGCTAATTAGGGAAATTAAATTTTCCTAAAATTTGGGCAAAAAATTAGAAATGTTTGTTTATAAATCCGTACCTATACGTCCGAGTGCAAGTCAACTTACGCCAATCGAACATTTGTCCTTACGTAACAAACGCAAGTACAGATCGTTACAATGGCGTAATTAGGGAACGCACGAAAAATTCGTATTTAGGTTCTAACCCTTGATTTTCTAGTTTTCCCTACTTTTCTGTTTACCGTAATATATTTTTGGTAATTAGAAGTTTTGTTCCTTAAATATCGTCATAATACTTGTAGGATATATTAGTGGTGTAGCAATGTTTAATTTAAGATAGTTTACGTCTGTCTGACAGCAGTGTTATCAGCTACAGAAAATTTTAATTCCAGATTTTAGGAGCAAATTCTGAAAAAAAAATCCCTTTTTATTTCTATTATTTCCTTCTTGTTGGCTACATTCGAACAAATGTAACAATGTCTAACAGCCTCATCCTTAGCCTACACAGCGTACCATAAAAAGTTTCACTAGAATAATTAGGGAAAGTACAGTTGAGGTTTATAATAAACCATGTTCTGTAAATGGTAAGAAAATGGTGAATTTCTGAGGTAGAATGAGATTTTTTTTTTAATTTCTTGCTTACTTTGTTATATATCGTCATGATACTTGTAGGATATATTCTTGGAGTACTAAGGTTTATTTTCAGATTGTTTTCGTCTGTCTGATGGCAGTATTTCCAGCCAAAACAATTAATTCCCGCTTTCACGTAAAAAATTCGGAAAATTTCCCTTTTCCCCTCTATTATTACCCTCTTACTGGCTACATTGAAACAAACGTACCACTACCTGAAAGCTTTCTCTTTGCCCTACAGAACGCACCATAAAAAGTTTCAATAGGACAATTAGAGAAGCTGTAGCCCCGGCATATTTGATTTTTGCTTGTGAGGCGTAAAAAGTGTCAAAATTTCATGTGTATGACAGAATTTTTTCTTTCCCTCTTTGGATGGAAGCAAGCGACTTCAGGATTTCACTGTACCTCGTCAACACACCAAAGATTCTTTTAGGTGATTTGAACCCATATAGCAGGAGTGGTACTAGATACAAAAAAAAAAAAAAATAAATAAATAAATAAAATTCGATTAGGGATATTTTTGTAAATTTTCACCCCTACATTTCCCTCGATATTTTCCCACCTATTGGCAACACTGTAATGCAACTTACACCAAAAAGTAGTCACATCCATTTTCTAAAAAACAAGGCCTTAACAATACCAATCGAATGAATGGTTTTTGAGCAATAAGTCACTAACTGGAAATGTAGGAAAACGCCAAAAATGACCTCCGGCCGAAAGGAGTAATCACACAATTTTTGCTAGTATATAGGTACAAAGAAACAAAAGATTTGTAAGTTACGAGGGCTTCGACTCAAGTTCTGTTGATTATTTCAATAATCTGCAACGTAAATCAATAAATAATAGTTGCCAGAAAAAAAACAGACATTTGAAAAAAAACATGAAAAAGAACGATGTTTTTTATTGAAAAAAAACTTCACAGAAAAAAAACCGTTTTTTTACAACACTACTTAAAATGTAAGTCTCGTCTTCGTTTTGATATAGGACGTTAACAGAAATAATCATTTGTTTTGTTTCTCCTCTCTGTACCTCATGTCTATTTTACAGTCCATCTGATACAACTTATCGTTTCTGACAGTTGCTTTCCTCTATTTTTTTTTTCTTCTTGCACGTGATCACAACAATCAGGAAAGAAGAACTGTTTATGACAACAGCAGGTTCAGCCAATTATAGTGGTTCATTTCTCTCGCTCTGCAATGGTAAACACGCCACCCTTTCCGCACGTTGCCAATTCGAATATAAACAAATGCGCATTGTTTTAGTCGAAAGTCAACCTGAGTAATTGACTTGCTGATTATTGAGAGCATTTTTGTTTTTAGTTCTCTTTTGCGTCATTTAAATCTATAAAACTGATATTTACTTCCAGTGAATAATTTCGTGTTGCAATACCCGACGCAAAAGCTGGCAACATAGCATTGAGCATCACATGCGCGCAGCGATCTGTCAGAAAGGGCAAGTAGTATCAATTGCAATAATGGACCAAAGTACTATTAAAACAGCACATGGTAAACGTAAACATTAGGTCTACAATTTAAGTATTATCTTCTTTCCTATACATTTTTGAAAACATATACTGGAAAATTTTACTACAAACAAGGGACATCACCCAAGTATCCGGCTCCGATAAGGGCTTGGGGGCCACCCCGCAGACAACGTGGAATGGGGCAACTTCTCTACGTCCTACATCACGATTTGGGGCCCCGTGATGGCTTCGGGCCTCCCGCAATGCAGGGTCTGCGCGGCCCTTATTTACGCCCCTGCATGAGACCCCAATCAATGCGCATGAGATTGAATTAAAGTCTCAACTAGTGCAAATTATCGGCGAGTGCATATCTTCAAGTACATTGTGCATCGAGAGGACTATGGATTTGGATTTTAGTGAAATGGAGCCTGAACCTGAAGACGGTGGACCGACCAATTTGTTAGGATAGTACATAGTAGCAATGATTCGCAACCAGAGGACGAAGAAGCATCGAGTTCCACGTCCTACTCAAGCAGTCGTTCTTTCAGAAAAAATGTTCCGGGGGGACATAATTACTATTCCGGGTGGCACTGCTGGTACTATTCTATTTATTATTATATTATAGATGTATTATTTTGCTCTCCTCCGGGGAAGCACTCTCAGAGCTCCGGGAGGCAGTGCCCCCCAAAAAACATGTCTGAAAGAAACACTGTCCCCAAGAAAGGTACGCAAAAAATTATCTTTAGAAAATAAAATTGTTGAATATTGGGAAAGTGGGAAAAAGAGACGTTTACATTGGAGAATGTTATCGTGTTGTCACTAATGACCGACAATTGAGACGATTTAAAAATGAAGTTACAGAGGCTGGAAATCGATTTGACATACTAAACGAGATCGATCAACATACCTTTAATGAGTTTGTTAAAGTAAAATCTAAAAATTAATTGTACATGATATAAGGGGAGTGCCGGTCCTGGGTTCGAGTTACGGATGTCCGTGTTCGAAACGCCAGATATAAGGTCTGTCCCTGTTCGGGCGCCAGATATAAGGGGAATGGGGTTCGATACTCGTTTGTTCCATTTCGAGAAGACTAACTAATAATAATATTGGGATTCGAACCTTGGATCTCTCAAAAATCTCCTTTACATTATCATTCAAATGCACAAATTAGTAAATTGACGTAAGAGACTAGCAATAAACAAGTATCTTCACTCCTCCGCGATCCTAGGATTCGGGCGTAGTACTAACTAGAGACATTTGCCGTTTACCCACCGTCGCTGATGCGTCAGCTTCAAGGTATACCAATTATTACCTGTAAAAGAATACAAGTGGGGCAGCAATGCATGATTTACGCCAGATGAGTAGTGGGAGACGAAAGTAAATGTTTGAACTTCTCTAATGATAGATACCTTACCTTCTGATAAACACTTTATGCCGCATACACTTTAACTTATACACATTGAAGCGCTAGAAGAAAATATGACTTATTAAACACATTTGGTTAGCACTATCATCATTTCATGAATAATAACAAGAATTTTAAAGTAGCACTATATTATCACTCATTGTCACTGTATTGATTACATATAAATCAAGAATAATAACATTTGCAAATTGTGGATAATATTTTACTCAATGATGTATTGGCCCAAAGAATTCGGAACGACACGAACCGCGCACGACAATTTCGGCAGACGTAACAACGAACATCCATACACGTTCATGAAGAGGATTTCGTTACATCACCACTTGACGATGATAACTCGATGGTTTCATTTCTGGAATACACGACGAATCAAAGGGGAGTCTCTTCATTGATATTGACTGTGATGGTGTTCCTTACATTATTGATATCACACTATCACCACTATTAATATACAAACTTGGTGCAGCACTATTCGAAAAGTATTCAATTCAATGTATTAATTCTACATGAGAGCTAGTTCAATCCGTCCGTGTGGTTCTCTAGAAGTTGACGCTCTCATTCGCCTCCTCGCGCGCCACACTGCTGCCAGGTCCCAGCGCAAGAATACACTGACAAAACTAAAATATAGTTCGTAAAGAACATTGAGTTTTTGCTTTGTTATATTGCTAATTATATATAATGAATGGTTCATAAGTTAATAAAAATCACATTACAACACTGATAGTTCCAATAAGTTGTGGAACTAATGATTATTGATAATTTTCACATTGTCACGTAAAATTCTGTCATCGTCATGAGAGTTCACTGCGTGGGCGTTTCTTTCGAGGGTAGCAAAATTTTTCTTCTTAATATGGGCTGACGGGAGGAAGCGAGACTGTCTGGAAAAATGAGGTACCCTTTGGGTGAGAAATTCTTAAGCATTGTTCTTTTCCAACTGTTGATTAGTCGCATTTCATTTCCAAGAATTGATGTTGGAATAATACGAGGGTTGGTTTAAAAATTCATGCCAATCCATACCGTTACAATGATTCTGATTTGAAGCGATGGGCACTTTTGAAGCAAGTTAATTTAGAAACTTTCCGGCATAAGCTAACTGAATTTGGGAATTCAAACAAAAACAGAATCGTATCACGAAAAGTAACCAGATTCATAACCCATGGTTATTCTGCAGAAAGTAATGACGTCAATCAAATTGCGTGTGATTTTCTGTTAAAGAGCAAACAGTATTTCGATAAATACCAACGAAAACAAAGTGACTTTAATCTCGAACTTCATTCCTGACGTACATTGATGTTAAAGGTATCAAAACAACAGAAGCAATTGTTCAATCAAAATCATCCACAACTCATTCATATACAATTATACCCAATATTTCAGCTGCTGGGCAACTAATGAGTCCGCTTTACATCGTGTTACCGGGAACAGGTGGAAACTTTAGTCCAAGAGTTTTAGGATCATCCGACAATCTGTACATTGCAGCTTCGAGCAGTGGAAAGATGGGAAAACAACATTTGTTAGAGTGGTTTGAAAAGGATTACTTTCCTAATGTTCCAGAAGATTCTGTACTTTTAGTCTATTCTTGGACAATTTATAACGATGAAGCTGCAATGACAGCAATAAAACCGTCTAATTGCAATGTCAAAATCTTACGTATACCTCCGAAGACGACAGGTATAATCCAACCTGCGGATGTTTATTTCTTCAGAATGTGAAAGAACTTTGTTCGAAAATTTTCTGATCGAGTCTTGCTCGATAACCTGGACATCATCATCACCAACGAAACAATGTCTTAAAACTCCAATCACTTGTGCATAACCAATTCTCATCTCCAAGATTCCACAACTTCATAGCTTATTCTTGGTTTAAATCCCGATACGTTGAAGATCGTCCTCCAAACTTCCAACATCCGGTCGAATTCTGCTTCAATCTGGTTGTCACTCATTGCGAAGTGTGTTCTTCGACAACTATTTTCAATATTATGTTCATTATGCAAAATATATCTTTCTTTCCAACATTTTTCCTTGATTATCACTGTTGTAATAGTTACGTCAATTAAATCTCTGTAAATGAAATGTGAATGTATTTGTAACGGGTGTTGGGAATAGCTTTATTATGTGTCTGATATTTTTGCCGAACGTTAGTGAAGCTTCTGATGGGACTCAATGTGCATTTTGTCTGTCTGTACCAAGCTACAAGTCGCAATTTTCGGTCTATTGAACTCAAATTTGGAAGGTAAATTTGTGGGGCACCTGGAATTTTCTGTAAAGTTTTTGGTTGCTATCTGACGACCGTAAGTGATTGAAATCAGCTACAACTTCCGGTTTCAATGTAGATTTAATAGATCAAAAACGGTAAAAGATAGAAAGAATCGGTTTTCTGCAATCGATTAAGCGTCTCAGGAATAGTTTTGATCGCCTTCGGTAATTCTCTATTAAAAACGGAAGTGGTTAAATTTAACTTCCGGTTTCAATATTGATTCATAGAACACAAACGGTAACAGATAGCGAGAAGCCGTTTTTTTTATAGTCGATTCGACGTCTCAAGACGATATACCAGCCTCACCCATACCTCTTCACTATAACCGGAAGTGGTAGAAATTTACTACTTCCGGTTCAATATTGATCTATATAGGCTAAAAACTAAATGATAGAAAGAAGCTGTTTTCTCCAATCGATTAAGACTCTCAGGAATAGCTTTTATCTTCTTCGGTAATACTCTATTAAAATCGAAAGTAGTAGAAATTAAACTTCCGGTTTCAATATTGATGTTCGCAGTAGGGCTGTTCCGATAATCGAGTAATCGATAACAATTCGATAAAATTTCAAAACCGTTTCATCGATAAAGAATTTTAATTTTTTCGAATTATCGAACTTTCGAGACTCCCGAAATGTTTGAGACTCTCGAAATGTTCGACACTCCCGAAATTATCGAGACTCCCGAAATGTTCGAGACTCTCGAAATAATCGAGACTCCCGAAATGTTCGGGAGTCTCGAAGTGTTCGAGGCACTCGAAATGTAAGAAACATTAGACAACTTCGACACACTCGAACTGTTCGAGAATCTTGAATTGTTTGAAAGCAGCAAATACAGAAATATATCAATATGATCGCATTTGTCGAGTCGCTTGAATATTTAGAAAAGTTCAGGATTATCGATGTGTTCGAAAGAAACGATGTATTCGAGGTTATCATAGTTGTATATAATATGTATTACATATATGCAGAGTGTTCATTTTATAACTTCTCTCCTTAGCAATGTAGTGAAGGAAAAGTTTTTGCCCCACAGATCTGTACAAGGTTTAAGCAGTCTGTCAGAAGAAAGAAAAAGGAAGAGAAAACATGCATCACCCGAATGGAATTGGAATTCAAGACAACGTTAGTCTACTAATAGTCACTTTGCCGATTGCGCCAATAACGGGGCAGGCAGAAAAATAATTTTACATATGATTTCGACAAATACAACTTTGCAATAACTTATCAGATGAAAAAAGTTGTTTGACTAGTTTGGCTGCAAGAAGAAATCATTGGAGAAGTGAAGGAACCGAACTGTTCATCACTACTTTTAATAATACCCGAAACTTCGATAATACTAGAAATGTCGATAATACCCGAAACTTCGATAATACTCGAAATTTCGATAATACCCGAAACTTCGTTAATACTCGAAATTTCGATAATACCCGAAACTTCGATAATGCTCGAAATTTCGATAATACCCGAAACTTCGATAATACTCGACATTTCGATAATACCCCAAACTTCGATAATTTTAAATACTCGAACGGTTTCGAGTAACCGATGACAGCTCGATAAATTTTCACTCCCGAAGTTCGATAGGTCCTCAGCCTTATCGAACACCCCTAGGTCGCAGATCATAAATGGCAATAGATAGCGAGAAACGTTTTTTTTTTTTTTTTTTTTTTTTGTAATCGATTCAGCGTCTTAAGACAATATACTACTCTTACTCATATCTCTCAACTATAAACGGAAGTGGTAGAAATTTAATACTTTCGGTTTAAATATTGGTATTCAAAGAGCAAGAGCGGTTAGATATGCCGAGAAACGATTGTTTAAAATCGATTTAGCATTGGAACAATATGAACCATCTTATCTCTTGAAACTCTATTTAAAGCGGAAATTGAAGAACTCAATCACTTCCTGTTTTAACATTAATGACCATAGAAGGAAAACGGTAATAAATGGCAGAAAGCGTTTACATGGACAGATATTGCGTGTGGCGTTTACATTGGAATTTACGTGAGGCACCTGATCGGTGGATCTACTGTTGGTGTTCCTTTGAAGATTATTATTATTTGTCATTTGCGCTATATATCCTAATAATTTTGTGTTCATGTCACGAGAATCAATTACAATTTCATTTTTGTTTGTTCATGTCTCTCAAGCCTTCTCAAGTTCACGTCCCATAAGACTTCTCATGTATTCTGATTTGAAATAAATAATTATCTTGTAAAGATTGCTGAATGCTTATCTCAACACTATTCATGAACTGACAAATCTCAACTCTTAAAAAAAAAATGTAATAAATTCAGAAAACATGAACCAGGCAACAATTGCAAAGTGCAAGTTGGAATCTTAAAACATGCGGTGAAAATTAGGAGTGTTGCCAATTTAAAAGATCGAATAATGGACATTTGGTGCGCATTAGAAGCAGTTCTAAATTCAAACAGGTTAACTATAGAACAAAAATAAGCATACTATTGGATTTTTGGGAACATTTGTTATCAACATGAGGTGTCACATGCTATGGTTTTCACTTTTCAAAACTTCAATTCAAAATGGCGGATTTCAAGATGGCTGCCGTCAAGGTCATAGACTTCCCCCTAGGCCTTATATGTATCCACATGGTTGTTCTTAACTTTTTTACATTAACACTTCGTTTACAAAGGTTAGTAAGGGATTTCTAGAGTAATCTCTAATAACCACAACACAACTCTTAAAAATTATTTTAAAAAAATAGAAAACATGCAACATGGACAAAATTTCTATCACCACAAATAATGCATACATGCCCTCTATCAGAAAAAAACTCATTGGAATCGGAGCCGTACACTTGGGTGATGTTCCTTGTAAGTATGATAAAATATATTAAATACAAATAATTTTTTGTTGACGGAAGCAATAGATTTTACGTTGTTGCGTTGACGCAAACCGTTGTGAAATGGGACCCCAAATGTTTTCCAAGCAACTACTAAAACAGCTTCTCCCTCTGGAGAAATGGAAGCTTCCCCTTCTATGCGACTGAGCAGAAAGCTTGGGGAATCTGGCAGAGTAAGAAGACATTTAGCGGTAAATTTGTCTGATATATGGGTCATATTGCATCTTCTCAACGTTCTTCCGCACCTCGTGCTTTGATAGTATAGGATAGTTCACTGATTACCCTGATGAACCACTTCCTATAGTCCTACTGGAAATTCAAATCGTTCCCGCAATGCAACGAAAGTGATTCTATGACATTACCGGCTAGAGTTATAACTAACTGCATCGTCTGCTACTGGCAGAGCTAAGTGTATCATTGGCTAATTCTGTCAGACTCAAGCGCTCTGAATGATTTGATTCGTTCTTGCTTTTAGTAGTTCGTGGTACCCAACTCCCTTGAGTGGCGGCGCCACAGTCTTCAGTTTAGCGGGAAGAGCAGCTAAAACCTCATATACTATATAATTACTCTATGGGATAGCTGCTCGCTCTGTTGCGATATACTTCAATTATATTTTTTATCAGCTAAAATGCTGGTGCTTTCTGACTTGGACTAAAGCACAGAGGATCTTGAAATACCACTGCTAACGTTAAAAGTTTATTTGAGGGCAACGCTGGTTGAATAGTGGAGCGCTCACGACTGGAATGCAATTAGATTAAATTAGATTCAGTCGCATGCAAGCAGGTAGTCTTTGTATCACAGTCAACAAACATAGCATGCGTGTTTACTAGCAGATCTCTTTCATCTTACCAACTAAAAACCTGTTTCATCCTTATTTACTCATTCAGTTCAAAAATTTAAATTCAATAGTTGAAAAGAATAATTAGTTCAATTCTAACATTCCTATCTGTAACTATTGTTAATTATAATATTTAAATTTCGATGTTATACGGATCAATTTGAGGTATGTAATAAGTCAGTGGGAAAGGACGAGTAAGGGATGTCCCAAAGTAGGGTCTATGCAAAATAAACAAAGTTTCATAGTTGTATTATATATTTTGCATATCAGCAATAAAAATAATCATAAGAAGAACTATAATAATATACAAGTTTATTCAAAAGTCGCCTTACGTAGGAAATGATCCTGTACTGCACTTTCAGGTAAAGATAATGATATCGATAAAGGATGACTTACTAGAAATATTCCTTTGGGCAGGATCTGGCAATTATACGAAAAGAAAGCATTCCGAGAAGAAAGTGATTAAACTGATACCATAGTCAAGGTAACTGCAAATTCAAAGAAGACAGGGCGCGTACCGAATCGGCTAAGAAGCAAGAGATCACCCACAACAGATGAAACAATGTCGACAACAGTACTTGCAGTGCCATGTAAGAGTACACAAAACAACAGAAGTCAATTATCAGAGGAGTGTGGGATCAGTCCAGCCCATTTCATTTCCATTATGCAGAATAACAAGTAGTACCTGTACGAGTTGTAGGTCTTCCATCATCCAGTAAGTATGGTACTGATTGACAAATTGAATTTTCTGAATGTAAACAGCGGTTTTAAAGTGTTAGAAAACTCCCACTCAACCCAACCTTTTAAAATATGAAAAAAAAAAATGGTCAGGTAGGATTTAAATAAGCAAAGTCACTGGCTCCATTTTAACTCCACGATAGCCTGGTCTTCGGAGTTAACTTTCACGGTTCAGCATTCAGGAGTACTAATTCCCTTGTAACAGTGTTGACAGTTGAAGAAAGTTCGCCCATATTTAAGTCTTTTACTTCTAGTTTAATTATTTTATCCTATTATTGGATAGAAATATCAATACTGTTTTCTCCCATTGAAATCTTCAAACATTTTGTATAGAAAACAGATACTAGTCCTTGAGCCAGATCCCCAAAAATGGGGTGTTTGGTTTCATTTATAGAGAGTAAATGCCACCTGCATTTCTGAGTAGCTAATATTGTGAACATCCAGAATTGGCATGATACTTTTCGGAAAACGGCAGGTTTCATGGGGTAACGTCCCCCATTTAGAATATTAAAGACTTTTTACTTAGCCCAGTAGTCTCTTGAAATATCTGTATCTCTGTTCATTTTTTGTCACAGGACTATGAGTTATACCTCTTTTGATTTGAAATTATATATGCTTTAAAGTTATGTAACACACTTATCTATAGTACCGACGGAAGTGAAGTAATGAGGGAAAATTTAAGAAAAATCCCTTAAAAATCCTTTTTACTATTTTCTTTGCTTATCACGTGGCAACACTGCATAAGGAGTAAAATGCCCCTGTATTTCAGAGTAGCCATACCACTTTCAGATGTGGTGTGATACTTTCCTGTAGGAGGTAGCTTTCAGGGGCTTAAACCCCCTTTTTGGATTCTGGAAGAAAATGGTAACGAAGTCTCATGGTCTTTCGAAATTCCTATAACTCTGTTCATTATGACCACAGAAGTAAACATTGTACCTCTTTGGATTTACAATTGTATAAGCTTTTAGATGATTAACACACTTGTCAATAACACTGACAAAAGGGAAGTAATGAGGGAAAATTTCAGAAATAATCCCTAAAAATTCTCTTTTTCAATTTTTCTTCGCTTATTACGTGGTAACACTGCATAAGGAGTAAAAGAGTTTATATTTCAGAGTAGCCAATATTGTAAGCTTTCAGATATCGTATGGTACTTCCCTGTCGGCGGTAGTTGTCAGGGGCTAAAACACCCTTTTTAGATTCTTTAGTCCTTGAGAGGTAGAAAATTAAGTAATGATTTCGAGAAAAGTTGATGTAAAAAGCAGCTACGGTAAGTGTTTTGATCCTGGTTTTATATAATTGAGTAACTAACAATTAAAGATCAGGAAGTTCTAAAGTTTCTCTAGGGAAAGGGAAGTGGGGGCAGGAAGAGGGGTTATATTTTCACTTTCAGTTGTTGTCTTTTTGGAGAGACCGTCTTGTAAATTGCTTGATGTTTGAAGTGAACTGAATGGGAAAAGACCGTAGGACTATAAGCTTTATAAATATTTCTAACATATAATATTTTAATTTTGAAAATGTTTTGATTGTAAAATATCACGGGGGTATATACGTAAGTTAAAGAGAAGTTCGTAAGTGTCATGGAAATGATACAGCATCATTAGAAATCTGTGGCGTGTTCTTAATATACGCACGATAAGCACTGCTTACCTTTAAATTATAAATTAAAATATAAAATCTACCTTATTTGCTATAAAAATTATCTCATTTATCGAAAGCTTTGTATTGTTGTACGTTACCATATGAAACGCTCTCGCTTGCTTCTATTTCTCATCTTCTAGCTGCACTGCACGGTCATTTACGGCGAGGCTAGCAGAAATCGTACGGTTGATCGGATGCGATCGTTATAGCTCGGTTCCTTTCGTGAAGACCAGCAATCTTCTTAGTTGCGGAACCTGGCTGCATATTCAGTTTAATCGTAAACCGTGTTTTAAACAAAAATTGTGGCTTTTAGTGCTTAATTCTTATAGGTGTATGTATAATATTAAGTGCGTAATACTTAGTGTATAGTACATTTTTGTATATAAGTGTTAGTTCCAATGTATCTATTCAATTATTATTGCTGTACGTTTTATAAGGGACACTTGCTTGCGAGTTGTACTCAATGGTAAGCAATCCAAGAAGTTGCGTTGAGTTGAGTTGATTTTAGTTTAGCGTCCCTTTCAGCAGCGAGGCTATATGAGACGTGGACCTACTGATTAACGTGGAATCCGAACCACATGAGCTCCCGCCGGGAATCGAACCCGGGTCTCCAAGAAGTTGCGTTCGCTAGTGGTTCGGCAGGGAGAATGACTTGGATCTCTCTCCTAAATGCAGTGGTGTAGACGGAGGACAGAACTGCGTGATTTGTGATATATTGGTGAAGAGTTTTGCTTCGCGGAACTTTAAAGAAAAGAAGAAAAACATTATCATGGCAGGAAGACCGACGCCCGACATTTATATAACTACTGCTTCAAAAACATGTGTAAAAAAATTTAATATTCCACTTTTTGAAAGCAACGAATGGCTAACCACTTGCCCAGAAAAACGAAAGCTCTATTGTTGGTGTTGTCTTCTTTTTTCAAAAGAGAGAAGTGTGTGGTCAAGTTGTGGCTACAGTGATATGGGAAACGTTCACAAGGCCATAAAAAAAAGCATAGTTTAACTCAAAATCATCTTCAAGCCATAATAAATTAGAAAACCTTCCCATGGATGGGTCCGAACAGACATACCTCACACTTAGGCCTATATCATAGGGAATTTTGAGGGGGTGCCGGTACTTTATTTTCCAGAGTTGGCAACCCTACCTATTGGCGATATGCAGGTATGAACTATATGTAGCGACATCTATCAGGGAGGAGCGTGACGCACAGAATTACATGTTTTCCTTTTATAATTAGGATTGCTTACCCAAAGAAAGCCCTTCACCACACGCCACTGTTAGAAATATTGTACACATATCAAGATGTAAACGACATTTTATTTGCATTAGTTACGTTTATCATTACTCAAATATGTTATGGAAATAATAATCACATGGAAAAATTGGCGTCTCTTATGATATAAGCCAATTACATGTTTACAGTATTTGTTGAATACTTATATCCTTTATTTTGATGCATTCATCTTCATCTAAGCCTACAACATCGTCTAACAATTCAGATATTTCTTAATCTTCTTGACAATTTGAACATGTTTGAATTTTGCAGATGTCAGTACACTTTAATTTTTGTTTTATGCACTCATAATCGGGTGACACACAGTTCTTAGTACGCATACACAACACAGGCTGCACTATTTCTGGAGGCGTTGCTCCTTAAAGTTCTTATATGCTTTCTCACCTGTCTCATAAGCATTAAGTAAGTCGTTTCTGATGTCTACAGAAGCTACCATGCCAGAAGATATATTTAGCAGATTAGATTCCTTGAAGTGATTTGTCTATTCCTTCGCAATATCTCAACCATCGACGAACCATTTTTCCTCTTTTTTGATATTCTCGATGGTGAAAGGTCATGATGAGTAATTTTACTTTTTGGTAAAGAATCTATAGCTTCTCCAAGCATACATAGAAACTTTGCCCTTACATCTGAAAGTAAATAGTACCTTTAACACAGGGGTGCCCACAAGGGGGGGCTATGACGCAAACTGCGTCATTGAAATATTTGGGGGGGGGTTAAAATCTATATAAATATGTTTGATGAGGGGGGGTAAGATTAATCGAAAAGAAGATTTTTTCATGGAAGAACACCTACGGATAGACAATTGGGGGGGGTGCGTCATAGACATAAGGGGGGGTGGGCACCACTGTTTAACAGCAGCCTGCCGAGTTCTATATTTGATTGTTACAGCAGGCCCTTGGGTGTCTTTGTTGGCAGTCTCTTCGATTATTTGGTCTGCAGCTATTTTTCCAAATGGATTGATTGTCCCCATTTGCACGGAGAACATATCCTCTCTGAAATGCTTCATACATTCTTGAATATTTTTTTTTTCAAGACATAAAATTTCATTGCAATATACGAAAGATCAGGTGTATAATTTAAATGATCATATGAAAAACTCCACGGGGTCATCTTTCGAATACTTGCCAGATAAAAGAGCCAGTTTTCTTCTCGTGTTGCCCTGTCATTAAAAGAACACTTACCATATCCACGCACAATATGCAAACGGAAGATAGGTCACCATTTCCGTGCCTTACGTGGTCCAGATATGCTTCAAACATTCTCCAAACTATTGCAAAAGACTGTTCTGACAAAATTTGAGATAACTGCAGTAGTGGAGTCTCCTATTTCTTGGAAAAATTGTGATATGTTGGACTCAACTTCCTCCAACACAGGAAAAATATCTCTGTGCTTGGACTGTGACCATAACCTGAATTCATTGAGCATTCTCATCAGTGACTCAAATGCTAGCTTGTGCATACGAATAGAACTGTTATATTGCTTCCCTTGTAAACTTCGAGTTATGAATCTCTCAGCAACAGTTCCTGATTCGGAGAGGAGCTCCGGCAAACCAGAATCTTGAAATCGTCTACCGATGATGCCCATGAAGTTACAAGTAGTATGGAATACTACAAGCTTTAAAACTATTGTCCGGTACTTTTCAGGATTCTTCCATACAATTTCATTGGCTTTTGAGTAAATATCTTGATCTGCAGTTAGAACTAGAGACTGAAATTGTAGTTTATTTTTTTTCAACGAGTTAACGATTTAGCATCTCATATATTGTGGTTATACTCGTAGCTGGGAATTTATTGTTGGTAGGTAGCTAATGCTTGTTAGGTGAATTTCACGATCGTTCACTAGATTGATGTTGAATCCAGTCCAAGTTGGAATTAGATGATTCTGGGGATGTATACACCCCAACATAATCCAAAGTATATTCTTAAACATTGACGCTGCAATGAACTCTTCACAAATAGGATCATCATACCCAATTACAGCTGGACCAACTCTTTTCCCAGGGATGTAAGGCGTTAGCTCTTTCGTGGCACCAAGAAAAGTACGTTGTCTTGTCTTTACCAGTATTTTTGTTGTAACTAAAGTACTAATCTGTGACTTCGATTACAACTGTATTCCTATTCCATTCACAGGGTGAGTGGTTCCCGCTCCAGAGTCTACCCCAACCTATCAATGTTATGCCAAGCAAATTGAGTCAATTTCCCAGGCACAATATTTACAGACAAAGCTTCACGATCATCTTTCCCTTCAGATGTTTTTTGGACGGCGGTGGCAGTTTATATTTTCTATATTTGATGGTAGGACAAGCCGTGACCACATCGGCTTAAGATCTTCGTTAGTTCGACAATTCTACTATTCAATGTCTTCAGCGCAAAATGTAAGAGAATGTATTTTGAGGTTTTGACTTTTCCGTCAGTAACACCCAAAACAAGATCTTGTCCAAATGATCATATTAGATGTGAAGCTCTGTCTCTTGTTAATTTTGAACTGTCACCTGTAAGAATAACTTTCAAAAATAATGCGACTGATTCTAGTACTAATTCATTTTTGCCTTCACATGCTCTTAAATGATCAGGAATTGGATGCCACATGTTTGACACTATATGTTTTTCTTGTAAATTCTGAATATCACTTCTCAGTTGACTGGCATTAGGTATCACATGCTACTCTAATGTTTGAAATTCTTGTAGTTTAGAAAACAATTCCTCGTATCTTCTGACAAAGTCTTCCTTTCACGAGGTATCAGGAAACATGAGAAGCTTTCTACTGTTACTGATAGTGAAATAAAGACGTAAACCGTATACTTTTCCGAATTTTCTTTTAGGATTTTTTAGTGTGTGGGTTTACGTATTTGACTTCATATTGCAACATGCTCTGAACATATATATATTATCATAACTGAAGGTTATGATACACAACTGAACACAATAAGTGTTCACAACTGAAGGTTTAAACCAAAAATTTTTGATAATTTCTTGCAGATCCTCAAAAACACGAATGGAAATAAAATGTCTTTTAGGGTATACATCTTTATATGTGTACAATATTTCTAATGATGCTGTAAATATTTCTATGAGAACTTACGAACTTCTCTTTAACTTCTCTTAACTTCTCCTTAACTCGCCCCGCAAGGCACCCATGTTGTGGTTTTCAAGAGAGGGCAAGTATAAGCGACGTTTCAAATATAATTTCAAATTTTGCTCTAACTAATGTAAAAATTCTATTGGGTTTTCGACATTCCCAAGTACAATTTCCTTTTAGGGGGCGAGCGCCCCACCTTGCTCCCCCGATGGGCGCCCTTACCCCAGTGATATTTTACAATCAAGGCATTTTCGAAGTTAAAATATTATATGTTTGAAATATTTATAAAGCTTATAGTCTTACTGTCTTGTCCCATTCAGTTCACTTCAAACATCAAGCAATTTACAAGACGGTCTCTCCAAAAAACAACTGAAAGTGAAAATATAACCCCTCTTCCTGCCCCCACTTCCCTTTCCCTAGAGAAACTTTAGAACTTCCTGATCTTTAATTGTTAGTTACTCAATTATATAACACCAGGATCAAAACACTTACCATAGTTGCTTTTTACATCAACTTTTCTCGAAATCATTACTAAATGTTCTGCCTCTCAAGAACTAAAGAATCTAAAAAGGGTGTTTTAGCCCCTGACAACTACCGCCAACAGGGAAGTATCATACCATATCTGAAACTTTACAGTATTGGCTACTCTGAAATATAAGCTCTTTCACTCCTCATGCAATGCAGTGTTGCCACGTAATAAGTGAAGAAAAATTGTAAAAAGGGAATTTTTAGGGATTTTTCTTAAATTTTCCCTCATTACTTCCCTTTCGTCAGTATTATTGACAAGTGTGTTAATCATCTAAAAGCCTATATAATTGTAAATCCAAAGAGGTACAATGTTAACTTCTGTGGTCATAATGAACAGAGTTATACGAATTCTGAAAGACCACGGGACTTCGTTACCATTTTCTTCCAGAATCTAAAAAGGGGGTTTAAGCCCCTGAAAGCTACCTCCTATCATACCACATCTGAAAGTGTACAGTATTGGCTACTCTCAAACACAGGGGCATTTTACTCCTTGTGCAGTGTTACCACGTGATAAGCAAAGAAAATAGTAAAAATGGAATTTTCAGGGATTTTTCTTAAACTTTCCCTCATTACTTCCCTTCCGTTGGTACTATAGATAAGTGTGTTACATCACTTTAAAGCATATATAATTCCAAATCAAAAGAGGTATAACTCATAGTCCTGTGACAAAAATGGACAAAGATACAGGTATTTCAAACGACTACTGAGCCAAGTAAAATGTCTTTAAGATTCTAAATGGGGGGCGTTACCCCCTGAAAGCTACCGCTTTTCGGAAAGTATCATACCAAATATCAAACCAAATCTCAATCAGAGGGTGTGTATAGTATTGGCTATCTAAAAATTTAGGTGTCTTTTACTCCCTCGAGATGAAACCATACACACCCTCTGGCTTAAGTACTATATCTTTGATAAAACATAATTTACAGAATACGTGACTTTTTTTTCTCGTAGTGGTACAAAGGCCTATGCCAGTTTATTAGAAGATGATTGTGGTGGTTCACTACTTGCAAAATCATATTAATGACGTATATTCTTATATTCCTATTCAGATGCTACTAGCAGTGCTAGCTGATTACGTCAAACTCATTTGTAAATGAATTAGCAACAACAAGAATCGTATAAATGTATTTAGTAAACACAATTCTAATTAACCTGCTTTATAATAGAAAATATATATTGCTGGACATTAAAAATGCAGCTTCGACAAAGAGGCATCAGATAGAATTGCGAAATGTGTATAGGGAAGGACACAAAAGAATAGTATGCAGCTTTGCATCGCATCACGTGCGCCGATAACGCACTCTGGAAAAAGCAACCAGAGGAAAACCTGAGAGTCAATGGATAGGTAGATGGTGATGTATTTCCGCCAGCACTTCTTGCATTCTTTCTTTCCAGTGGATTCCAAAGACATGAGCTTACAATCATTATGTTTTGTATTGACTTATAAATATTATAATGGAAGAAAAATTGCACTTCTTACCAGCCTTTGTTATCCTTATCTAGCAGACGGATTTTTGGAACCGAACATGTGACATTTGCAATCTTGCACTTAGATTGACAGCAGAAGTAACGAAACTACTTGACACATTTATTCATTATGATGTGACATATCTGTATAATTGAATAATGTCTCGTTGTAGAATTAAGCAACAATTCTAGCACGTCCTCCTCCTTCATCGCAAAAAAAAGAAAAGAAAAAGAAAGAAAGAAAGAAAAGAAAAAAAAAGAAAAGAAAAGAAAAGAAAAGAAAAGAAAAGAAAAGAAAAGAAAAGAAAAGAAAAGAAAAGTGGCATATCGCAAATGAGAATTATTCTTCTGTATGAATATGGAATCAATGGTTCACAAAGGCAATATACGAAATGCAAGATCGAGCGATTCGACGAATCGAGAGAACATAGTTACTTCTTGTATGCATGGCTATAGCAGATAGGGAAGCCATATTAGAACACTGGAGCATGAACTCGAAGTTTTTATGCTGGGACCAGTGTCCACACGAAAACTTAGACGTTACCTCTGCACGGCGCCGATGGTTGCAGCTTCGTCGGATAACAGTATAGGCGTATGCGGCTACAATGGTGCGGCAAACGTCGCGCATGGAGATCTAAATGGGCAGCAAACAGTACACCGATGTAGTGGTGACGCAGTTCTGATCCCTTTACTGCAGGGCCTTCATACGAGAGCGGAGTGAAAAGTTCTCGGCCTGATCCAGAGATGGCACTCCAATCACCAAAATGTTATTGTCCTTGCCTGGGGGTGCTTTTCAGTTGTTCGTATAACAAATGTCAACTTGTTCTCTCAAGTAGTTAGTTGTGAAAATGGACAAACTTGAATATCGTGAGATAATAAAATTTTTCGTTTTGGATGGGAACCCCTACGGAAATTGATCCGAACTTGACAAAAGTTTACGGGGCTCTGCTCCTTCCATGTCAACCGTCAAAAAGTGGGCAGCCGAATTTAAACGTGCTCGTACATCCCTCGAAGATGACCCACGTGAAGGAAGGCCGAAAACCGCAACCACACCGGAAACAATCGAAAAAGTGCATGATATCGTGTTGGGCGACAGGCGAATGAAGTTGAGTGAGATAGCTGAGTGTGGGGATATCGAAGGAACGGGTGCGAAACATCTTGCACAAAGAACTAGGGATGTGAAAGCTCTGCGCAAGATGGGTGCCACCATTTGTTGACTGCCGACCAAAAGCAAATGCGAAAATGATTTTCGCAGCAATCTTTGAATCGTTTCAAAAGAGATCCGACCGATTTTGTGCGGCGATTTGTGACAATGAATGAGACATGGTTTCACCATTACATAGCGCAAATGAAACAGCAGTCCAAGCAGTGGGTGGAAGCCGGTGGTGCAGCACCGAAGAAAGCGAAGACGATCGTATCGGCCGGAAAGGTCATGACCAGTGTGTTTTGGGATGAAAAAGGGATCCTGTTAATTGATTACCTTGCAAAAGGGAGAACAATTACAGGCGAATATTACTCCAACCTTCTTGGCCAGCTGGATGCCAAAATCTGCAAGATGCCTGGCTTGAAGAAAATTATCTTTCACCAGGACAACGCACCTGTGCACAAGGGTGCGTTGGCGATGGGAAAACTGCGGGATTTGGGGTACAATTTGTTCGGTCATCCCCATATTCTCCTGATTTGACACCATCGGACTTTTATCTGTTCCCAAACTTGAAGAAATTTCTTCCTGGGAAGCGCCTCACATCGAATGAAGAAGTTTAGAGGGTCGTGGATGACTATTTTCACAACCTTTCAGACTCTCACTGGATACTGATGTTGGAGAAATGCTGATCGTGTATTGAACTTAAGGGAGATTATGTCGAAAAATAAAAACATTTTTGAACTGAAATTCACAATCTTTCATTGTCAGACCGAGAACTTTTCATCCCCCCTCGTAGAACTATTTTTCAAGAGGATAACGTGTGACTGTGAGGGCCACGCTGTATTCTACATTTCCTGTAGGGACATAGTGTTTCACTGCTTCCTTGACCGGCACTTTCACCCGATCTCTCACCCATTTAACATGTCTGGTTCATGAATACACAAAGCCTTTTCAAATTGGGTTTTCTTATTAGAGCTAGACAAGTGTTGTGCAACGAACACACTCATTTATCCTTGACATAAAGAAGAAATAGTATTCCATTTATCATGGAAATGGTACATTTTGCCTTTTATTCGAAATATTTTACCTCCATTGAAACACACAAAAGAGTGATTGTAAGGTTTATCTTCAGGTATCCCTTTTCCTATTTTTCTTTCTTTTCTTTTTAAGTTTCGCGACCGATTGTTGGCCACCCCTGCTTCAAGTGATATATTGATTTTCGAAACACGAACAAAAATTTTCTTTAACTGCTTTTAATTTTAGTTTACCAGTGACTACCCTAGGCCATGGCCAACAACCTTTCAATGTTTGAATTTTCGTTCCGGTTGAATGGTGTATAGTTCTCCTTGGTACGTGATACCAAAATTATCAATGTATTTGTATTTGATACGTAAGGTTCTGGGCCAATGGTAGGAAACAATTTTCGACATTGAGTCTACATCGTGAGTCAGTTAATTGGGGACCTGCATTAAGAGATAGAGATAGTAAACTAAGCGTAAAAAGCAAGAAATAACAGCGATGTAAAATCGGTATCATACATTATCTGATTGCAAATCGTTTGGCCTGCCCATCTTTTCGGCCATATATATGCTAGTGGAAACACAGTTAGGAACTCCCAGTAGGAACTGACGGAAATGATCCGAAAATGGTACAAAAGAAGGTGACTCATGCCAAAGTAATGCTAATTGATATCTCGAACAAACTGGTGCAGTATATTGAAACACATACACTCTCACCTTAAAAGCACGTATAAACAGAGCGAAAGACCACGTAAGCAGCTAATAGTGCAAGTGTCTAATCCCATATATGTCCAATGACTGTCTGAATACATTCCACACTTGCTGTAGATCTTCGCGTACCTAGGCAATAGTCGTTGCTTGATCGTCTGGTATTGTCCGGTAGCTTGACCAGTTGCTATCAAACACCGTCTAATCATGTTTTGCACATGCTCGATAGATCTTAGGTCCTGAAACCTAGGAAGCCAGGTTGTATGCAGAGTAGAGCTCATTGGGCCACCCTTGTAGATATTTTGGAAAGTGGAATCCTTCAGTTCATATAAGGTCAGAGGTCAGAATTAGCATGTTACCAATGTACGACGCATTGGTGATCCTCTAGTGAATGAGGACCAGAGGCCTGAGGGGTTTATTTATTGGTTTCCATATCAGAACGCCAGAAATTGGCAAGCCCGAACACACTAGATTTTTCCATTATCCTGTAAGGGCACATGGTTGTCACTGCGTCCAAGACAGAAACAACTGCCTTCATACCCTCGTATTTGCATTCTCTTCTGACAGAACCGAAGACGTTCTCAGAAACGAATAGTTGTCCGATTGTGCGAAAGGAATATGGAAACATAGGCATGCCTCCATAGCATGCTCTTTCGTTCGCTCAAATAAGGGGGGGGGGGGTAAAGTGGGTCTGATTTCGCTACCAGTCGCAATCTTATGAGTTACGGCGACACGAAAAATTCTTCCATCCAGTTGATTCCCGGTGCGTTGCGGAACACATCTGTTGTAGGAACCCTCTAATTTTTACAGCACAGATGGACCACTGATATATCACAATTTAACTGTGATCCTTGACCGGATTCGCACGCACAATTATATTTGTGTTATCTAAGTACATAAAAAAGCACTACCAATGTGGTCTCTACAGACAATACGATCAGCATACTATCTTGAGATACACATTCTATAGGGGGGATTTCGGTCTAATTGATGTATACAGGGCGTTCTTATGTGCGGCGGATTAAAAGTGATACTTATTATTGGTAAAAATACCAATAATAAGTATCACTTTTAATCCGCCGCTGAATGAACCTTATAGCAATATCTATCCATGTTTTTCACTTCTCCGGGACGTTTTACGAAATCAAATTTCTGTAAACGGCATTATGGTCTTTACGTCTATTGAAGAAACATTACATGCCAGAATGTGATACTCAGATAAAAAGTCAAATTGCCAATCTCTTGTAACTTTGTTTATATTTGTTCGAAATACGCAATGTACTGATCATAGTATTTGACACTAAGGTACTTTGGATGTGCGTTGCACTGTCCGTCTCACTTGTGTTACTACTGTTGTACAGCCCTTCAAAATTTGAGTGTTTTTGATATTGTAGCGTCTACACTTTGCAAAGCCGAATAATAAATGTGGTTTTGTAAGTTTTTGTTTAACACATAGACTAAAAATAGGTATTATTTTAACAAAATGTCATTTGAAAAATATAACTTTATGTGCGTTGGCAACACTGTTAACCTGGTGGTATTGCAGCGTGTGTGAAATAATGTCCCATATCAATATCTGTATCTTACATAATTTCAGTAAATCTATTAGTAACTTCTTTGAGATTATACTTACAGTGTGGGCAAATTAGACAAAAATAATGAAAATGGCGGGAAAAATTCATAAAGAGATAAAAATTGGCAGAGATGTGTGGAATAGTCGTCCAATCAACATACTAAAAGTCCCGGGAAATCAGAGTGGAGCTTCAGCCGCCATATTGGAAAATGGCAGTCGCCGATGCCATAAAACTACATTTTTCTTTATTCTGCACGCCAGAAAATCGTCAGAGAGATAGAAGTCGGAACAGTTGTGTGAGATAGTGGTCCAATCAACATACTAAAATTCCTGGAATATTTGAGTGGAGCTTCGGAAACCATCTTGAAAAAAGGGTCACCGCTGATGCAGTAAAACGACAGTTTTCGTTATTCCGCACTCAAAATTTCAGAAAATCGTCAAAGAAACAGAAAAATCAGTACAGGTGGGTGGAATACTGGTCCAGTCAACATACTAAAAGTCCTGGGAAATCCGAATAGAGTTGAGGCCACCATCTTGGAAAATGACCGCCGCCAGTACCGTGAAACGATCTTTTTCGAAACGAGTATGTAGATTTTATTCCAGCTCTGGTAAAGATCTAGTCAATTATCCTTAAATCCATGCTCCCGACAGTGACACTTTGTTCGGGATGATTGTCACTTCCTGGATTTGTCTCATCGATGAAATCCAAAACTCCGAAAAATACCGACTTCTTCATTTCCCTTTAAAAAAAATATCATCAGAGACAACGGTCTTGGTACCAGTTCGTAGGAGAGGTACTCTTCCAAATCTTGTCATATTTAGCAACTTCAACTATTCGGTGAAACAGTAGTGTAGTGTTTACAGGTAGTCACATCATGTATCCGTTCACCACTTGTCGCTGCTGCCAAGGGACGTGCCTTATCGCGTCCCGTTAATTTTACATATTTGAAATTGATTCCAATAATACTTCCAAGTGCTACCGTCTCCACTGGAAAGCTGCAACACAGGTGATTGTATCATCACCTGTGATACTGCTGTGATCGACATTCAAAAGTAAGCAAGAAAGTTCTGTCGCTCTTTCTGGAGGTCTGTGTTCCATTGACCCTCACACAGTGACTTGAATGTGAATGGAGATAAGGAGAAGGTCAGTTGTTGGTGTGGGTATATCCAACATACTACCTGCTTGTGCCAGTTCAGTTACACTGTGAAATTTTGTAAGGACAGAGTGAACATGGGACCTCCACAGAGCGTCATAAGAGCGTGTATGCTGCACGAGTTCAATCTGGGGTCAAACGCCGCTATAGCGAGGCGGAAGATGTCCCAGGCCTTTGGTGAGGGTGTCGTGATTACGCCGACAGTGCAGCGGTGGTTTAACAAATTTAAGGGTGGTCACGAAACAGTCGAAGACGCACCACGTGCCAGAAGACCAACACATGTACAAAATGAAGATCTTCAGGCAGGAATTGAGGCGAACAGTGGCCAGATATGTGAGGAACTGGAACTACAATTCAGTATGAATAGAGAAATCATTCGGCAGTACTTCCATCAATTTGGGAAGCACAAGTTGGGTCGATGGGTCTCACATGATTGACTCCGGGCCAGAAGGTAACGCGAGCAGACATTTGTGTTTCTTTGCTGTCTCGTCTAAAGAAGGAGCTGTTTCTGTACAGGGTGCTGACATGTGATGAGAAGTGGTTCTATACGAAGCTCCACAGCGCCGTTATCATTCGTTAGCATCCCATGAACCGGTTCCAAAACAGCCGAAACAACCACTGCACCAGAAGAAGGTCCTCCTGTGTGTTTGATTGACTGCTCGCGGCATCATGTATCGGGAACTGCTACCAACTTGTCAGAACATCAATGCAACTGTGTACTGTCAGCGTTGAGTCGTATTTAAGGAAAACTAAAACTCTGGAGTCAGCACTTCTGAATTGCAAAGGAATCCTCCTGTTACAGGACAACACTAAGCCCCACGTAGCTGGGATGACCAGGAACACCATTCTACGCGTTGGATGGAAACTATTGCATCTGCCATACTCTCCGGACATTGCACCGTCCAATTATCACCTCTTCCATTCTTTGAACAATCACCTTAGAGAACGCCAGTTCAGATCCCTAGTAGAGGTGCAAAACGCACTTGATACCTTCTTCATTTCACCGCTCAGCAAGTTCTACCGCGATGAAATCCATGGACCTTCCAGAACGTTGGCAAAATGTATCCCCATCTATGCTGATGGGGACTATTTGTGATCTTCCAGGTACGTCTTAGGTGACATATCGATGATCGAAGGTGGTGGGTGAAAAAGCGACAGAACTTTCTTGGCTAAATTTATAAGTTCGTTGTGTTCAGGAAAAGCATTGTAGCATAGAAGCCAGTCGACAAACTCCTTAACATCGGTATTGTCACGAGCTTTGCTTGAATGTTTAAGTTCTGCGTGTTCCTCACCCGATTTGTATTCGACATCACAAAAGTTTTCGAGGCTGTGGCTAATTCCAGTTGTGGCTGGGATACTCAAATTCCATTTAGTCACAACACGGTCTGACACTGCGACCATGAGACATAGCTCCAATATTCTTAAGTGACCGCATGAGGCATTGTTTTATAGTCAAGTCGATCAACAAACCACTCCAGAATTTATGAGTTCTTCTGATAGTAAAATACCCACTCTCACAGTACGCATTTTCCTACTCATCTGTGGACTATTTTGCTTTCGAGAGCACACATTTCCTGATGGTACAAGTGGCATGACTTTGCATAATTTAAATGTCCTGCAGCATCCGAAGCATGCCATTAATACACTGAAGATGTAATGCCCAGTTTCCACTTCTTTCAGCATGTATAAATGCTCCAAGAGTTGAACATGACGAAAAGGCTGGGTTTGCTTATGCTTCTGCACTGAATGTAGAAACCGGACAAATTTCTCTTACAGCGTCAAGTGAGCTCCATGCCGACTCAGATGTTCGTCTTAAAGTTTGATGATCGCTAAATCAAAGACCGGGTCCAACAGCGTGAACTGGTTTTGCTCTTGAGAGATGTGAATGGATAATGATAGCTATGTCAGCAAATGAGCCCACACTGCTCTTCAATACATGGATAGTAAAAAGACGAAAGTTGAAATTTGAATATATCAGTGAGACAGGTGCATTTATCTTTTTAGACACGATATAACTACCCATTTTCAAATTTTTGTACTAACATTTTCAAAATCAATAAATAATTATATGTTATAAAATTGTTGTTCCTTTCCATAGATTGCTACTGGTTCACAGCTTTGTAGTGTCAAGCTTGCGGCCGCCATTTTCCATGATATTCGCCGAAGATCCAGTCGGATTTCCAAGGACTTTTAGCATGTAGATTGGACCTCTGTTCCTCACACCTGTATCGAATTTTATCTCTATCTCTCTGTGACGATTTTCTGGAATGGACGTGTGCGGAATAACGAAAACTTCGTTTTATGGCATCAGTAGCGGACATTTTCCATGACAGTGGCTGAAGCTCTACTCGAATTTCCCAGGACGTTTAGCATATTGATTGGATCACTATTCTACACGCCTGTATCGACTTTTATCTTTCTGACGATTTTCTGGCGTTTTGTGTGCGGAATAACTAAAACTTACTTCGTTTTACGATATCAGTGGCGGCCATTTTCCAATATGATGGCTGAAGCTACACTGGGATTTCCCAGGACTTTTAGCATGTTGATTGGACCACTATTCCACACTCCTATACCGACTTTTATCTCTCTCTTACGATTTTCTTGCGTTTTGTGTGCGGATTAACGAAAAACGTAGTTTTACGTCATTGACGGCAGCCATTTTCCAATATGGCGGCTGAAGCTCCACTCGGATTTCCCGGGACTTTTAGTATGTTGATTGGACAACTATTCCACACATTTTTACCAACTTTTATCTCTTTATGAATTTTTTCTAGCATTTTGTCTAATTTGCCTACAGGGTAAAAGCAAACAATTCAGGACATTGAAGGGCAAAAACCATAATGCTTCCACCGTAACATGCTATACATCAATCGAAAGAGAATGAAATGTAGTTACATGGTTTGCAGAATTTGTTATGAAATTGTTGTTTATTGTAAAGTAATCAGCTTCTTTGTAACAGAAAGTGTATTAATGTGCTGTTGTGAAATGAAAGAGAAGTGCACAGTTTAGTTATTGTTCTATTGAGCATCTGTGCAATACTTTCACCATTCTTCATAGAAATGTCGTCTATGGAACGTTACCTCCCAGGCCAAAACAGAAATTTTCAGCTCTATGTGGGTAGGCATCGCTAGTAGCAGTGAAATCGAGAAGACCCGTGGTGTTATGTTACGTACGTCACGGAAAAAGGGGTTAAGTTTATCCTGTACAATGAAAAGCGCATGGTCAACTTTCATTCGTTAAATTATTCAAATAGGTCATACCTTCTAACAGCAGGAATTTACCGCAAACGTTTGTGACATCTGGTTAGCCAATAAAGTACGTGACCAACGAACTGAATGCGTGACGTACGTAACATAACGGTATTTGTTACGTACGTCACGGCAAATAATTTCTAGTCATGCCTGATACTAGCCATCTTTTGCAGTGGAAACAATATATATTAATTGTTCCTGAATCGAGTAGTATTGTTAGTACAAATGGCAGCACTGCATCAACTGCTGCGTGTTCATTAGAGACAGGATTGTCTTAGCGTTGATTTCAGTTATGGTGTGTGTTAAAGTGCACCATTGTCATTTCTTTTCTGCAACTTCCATATATAAATATGGCACCAGTTAGCCCCAGAAGTCCACAACGGAACGCTAGAGAAGTTAAGTGCAGAAGAAAAAGCAGCAAATCGTGAGAAAGAAAAGCATAGAATGCAGCAGTACCCAAAGGCAATGTCAGCATCGAAGGCAAAAACTGCGTCGACAGACAAAAGTACGCATGCAGAAGTCCGCAGCGAAAGGAACCGAGAAGAATCTGTCCTATCTGGATCGAATTTGGGCTATCAGAATGCTGCATCGTTAGCATAGCCCTAGAAGAAAGCTCAGAGTGGTTAAAAAATAGTGGAGAAGTTTGGCGTGGCACAAAAGAAAAAACAACAATGTAAAAGCATCTTACTAAGAAGCAAGGTAAAAGCAACCGTAATTAATTTCTACAAGAGTGACAATATATTCCGAATGCTCCCTGGGAAAAGGATACCGTTTTCATGTACAGCAATGATGGGGAAAAGGAAAGATGCAAAAGAGACTCATGATGTTTTACATCAGCGAGACACATCAGCTCTTCATTACCGAATTTGCAAAAATATACCTATTAGTTAAACTAGTTTCCTAAATCTTCGCCCCAAAGAATGCATTACTGTATCTAAGTGGATCACTTGTCTTGCTTGTCCATACTGTGAGAACATTCAAAAAAATGATTGGCGCCAAAGTGAAATAGAACCAGCTACCAATGACAAAGAACGTGCTTGTTGATGGAAGTGTATGCGATACAGAGAGTGAGATATGTATGAAGAATAAGTGCATGACATGTACGAACGTAAAACATACATCCAAGGTCTGTTGTGTGAACCTGAAGATCGTGAGGAATTGGTTGAAGTTTATCAGTGGAAGAGAGGAACCCTAGAAATTGTTCATTTTCACTGGCGAAACAGTTACTAGTGTATCGGTGTCACATATACAACATAAGAAGACAAAACCAGGAGCTGAGTACCTTCAAAGAAGAAATGAAAATATAGATGAAATGGTTTTGAAGACAGACTTCGCAGAAAATTGCGCAATTAAGCATCAATACGGAGTTATGGCCGCCCACTGGTCAAACGCAGCCGATCCTACTGTCACTATTTACATCACAGTAGCATACTTCACCAATGGAGAGCGAAGTTATGGAGTAATATCTGACACGAAAATCCATGGTGCTTTCCAAGTAGCCGTCTTCAATGATTTAAGATTTTGCTGGAATTGCCCATTAAAAATACACCAGTTGACAGACAGAGCGAGCCAACATTTTAAAAACCGGAAATCCATTGTCTATCTAAAGCTACTAAATGAAATTGTACCAACGGAGTGGAACTTTCACGAATGCTATCAAGGAAGATGGGCACATGATGGAGTTGGAGCAAAGATGCAAAGAGAAGTTTGGTTCCGTGTTCTTTAAGGTAAAATAGTAATGAAAACCGCTAGTGATTTCCATTCCGTCGCTCTCAAAAATACCCAGCAAATTGCATCAAGACACAGCCAACTACGACTTTCCCTTTGTTATACACTTCATGGACGTGAACTTACAGCAACTAAAAGCAATCAAGTCCGCAAGATACGTTGTTCCTGCTAAAAGGTTTGTTGCTGTGATATATGAAACACAAGTGCCGATCTTGAAAAACTCGTACCAACTGCACATTGCAATTTACAGCACCAGTGGAAGTGATACATTTTCAGATCGAGATGAACCTGAGAAAAATATTTCGCAAAATGTCAGAAACAAATTGCTTCCCTCACAAAACGTTGACATCAAAATCGGACCGAGACTTAAAGCATGTGGAACACTCGTAACTGCTGTCGAAAGTGATGGAATGCACCGAGTGAAATACATGCGTGAAAGTGATCAGGGAAAAGACACATTCTTTTGTCATCCACGTGTAGATGACTGATTCTGTGGAACGAAATCGCATCCAGAAAGTTCTTCCAAAACCCCGTGAGAAACGAGATCGCTACACTTTTGCCCACGAGTATCTGAAGGACTTGAACATTACTAATTAAAATGCACACTGTACATTTGTATGCACATTTTTATATTTTTCATACTATGTTGAATTTTGCGATGTCTGCTACTTCCAAACGACTGTGCGTTATCATCACCAAATATCAGTAACTTATATTTGTTCTGTGGCTTTCCAATCGATCTCTCTTCGAGACTTTTAATTTTGAGTCTCCACTCCACAATTGTTTCTTCTAGTCAAAGTGCACGCTGTTACGTACGTCACGAAATATGTGCGTACGTCACGCTAGTTATTATTTTTTTGCTAAGATACCGATGCATCGAAAACTTCGGTTACAATGCAGAAATAGCATAGCAGTAGTCACCTATACACGCAATTTTCTTCGAGCATACACATGCAACAGCAGAGCAGAATTTATCGTTTTCTTCTCGATGTCTGACTTCAATGTCCATTTCATTGTGCGTACGTCACGACGTTTTGCACATTTATGCAATTTGTTTTTGGTAATTGATTGATGTGTATTTTATACCACCTTAAAGCTGCATTTCCTATCTGTCCAATAAAAAAAGAAGTAAAGCGATATCTTCAATATGAAGGCCGCTACACTCAAAGAAAGTCAGAAAAGGAAGTCAACATGTTACGTACGTCACTTTGCTTTCACCCTACACTATTATGGTGGTGTCAAGCGAATGAAAATTCATTTTAAACAATATGAAAATTGACAGGAAAATACAAATATGTTAATTATCCTCAAAACAAGGCATCTTCAGAGTGGGAGTTAATTCTGCATAGATATTTAAATCATTGTAGTTATTGAAAGTCAAATTCCATAGAGAAATATTTTTACACAGGGTTATTTTTATAATCAATGTTTTAAATTTTACTCTGAAGAGCTATATCTGATCGCTCAGCAGAGCTTGACATCCTGTGCTGGCACCCGTAGTGCGTCTAATGAATATACAGATGATAGTATAGCTACAGTTCGAAGTGTGAAGGTTCATTATTAAACCATGAGAGAAAGTTGCACTTAAGTGTGAAACATAATTTTAGTATTTTAAAACATACTTGGTTGAAGATTCTAACGGACATCTTTCAGAAGTAATATAGAATATTTTAATTTTATATAATTATGAATCACAATTCAAATATTGCAATTTACCATTCTTTAATGCTAGAAAATAGTATACACACGAAGCTACCGAATCAGGACGTTTCAAATATATGTTGATGTAGAAATATGCTGTAATCTTCGAAATACGTATGTATATAAGCGCATATGCATTTAATACACTACTTATCTCAATAGATTAAATAAATGTTTCTGATATTCACGCTATATCCAAGAAAACAAAAATATGGCCTTATATATTAAAAGCGCATATTTTAATTCCCCACACTGATATGAATATCGCAGGTTATTGGAAAAAGCTCTATGGATTACCTCACCACAAAAGCACTAAATGTTTGGTTACGAACAGCATTCAGCCTCAAAAAAGTAATACAGGGCACTGTTCTTCATCGCTGAAAGGCGACGAAATATTATAAACTATCAATTGAAAGATGCGCTATTGCGTAAGAGTGTGACATAAACATGAAAAACGATTATGACAAAACTGAAAATGATTTTGTTGTACACTCATGTCCAAAATTATTGTCGTATATCTATAAATATGTTGTTGTAGGAATATAATTTGATAACGAATTCGACCGGTATTTCTTATAATGTTAGTATATGTATAATCGGCAAAGACATATATGTGGCAAATTTCATGTCAAAAGAGCAGTAAATATGAACAATAAAAAGAAAAGAAAATTTTCTTGTTCATTTAGCAACATTTTGTTTTACTCATTCTAATTTTCGTATTTATAATTCTTTTCTTACGAAATTTACCACAAATACACATCTCTTGATTATACACATAGTATCAGTATTAAAAGTACCCTGCAAAATCATTATCAAATTATATTCTTACAAGACAGTTATAGATATGCGACAATATTTTGGACATGAATGTTCAAGTTTAATCTGGATCATTCTGCTCGCGCTGCGGCAGAATGTACATCTATTATATTTTTTTACTACACACAGCTAATCAGTGTCATTCAGTACTCATTTGTGAACTATCCCATTGTTGGAAAATTAACAACACAGGACTTTACTATTTCCAGTTTCAGATTAGTTCTGAAGCAGTTCCGAACATAAAAATGAATCCCCGGCAAACTGGTTGTACGATGTGCAAGAAACTACATCCAACTATTAGGATGGTGCGAATGAAATGTCCATTATGACGCCTGGTGAAAAACTCACCTCAACATATAGACCAGCGATTCCCAATCTTTTTCAACTTGCGGCACACTACGGGTGTAACTTGAATTCTCGCGGCACACATAGATATTATTATTATTTGCAAATATAAAATACCACGGTATTTTTTTTTCTGTGATTACTGATCTCCTTCTCACAGAGATGAAAGCTCGATCACTGGTTTTCCCCTATGTTAATTCATTATGCTTATTTTTTATTCTAATTTTAAAATAGAAAACAATTGCAATGAAATATAGGACTCAGATTCTAAAAAATACGCTTTCTTTTTCGAAAACTGTATCCAACTTTTCACTAAAAACGAAGATCACGAAATAACAAACGAACAAACAAATGTCCTGTACTTTTAACTTTACTGTTTTAACCAAAACCGGTGCATATTATTGCAATCACACAGCTTGCGATGTGTCGAAGTCAAAACACAGCTGTTGAACAAAGTGTTGTTCTGTCATTCACGTGCGAATGAGTGTTCTATGAACGTTCACTTGACGCGTATCGTACAAGTGCTTCCATTTCTCGGTCTTAGTATGACTCTCAATTGAAGCGTAACATAGCAGCTAACCGTGGAAATGTGTACGAGTATTACAATTACAGTATTTTTTTCCATGGTAGAAATTCATAGTAATGTGAAAACAAAATTATACATTTTTTCCTGTCTTGCAATTTGGTTGCTATAGAATTAATAATTTTGTTTCGATTTCCTCGCGGCACACCAGCGGTCCATTCGCGGCACACCAGTGTGCCGCGGCACACCGGTTGGGAAACGCTGATATAGACTAAGGTCACGTGTCTAATCCCACAAACTCAGTACACGTCCACCAAATAGGTTGGGATACTGAGACAGTCAAGAGACGTTGTGTTGTGGAATAGGGTTGTATGAAATTACAAAATGAGGAAAACAACTGTGAATGATTTTTCTTCATGAATTCAAATTGAGACATTCTGCATAGCAAGCTGCAGAAAGCATGAATAATGCATTTGGGTCATGAGCGAACCCATCACTCGCAATTGGTTTGTCAAATTTCGTTCTAGTGAAACAGTAATGCAAAATGAGTCCCATGGGCACCGACCAACATTATATTCGGATGGGTTCACGAATATTGTGGAAGCAGACCCTTAGAAAATGTTTTTGCCATTGCAGACGAGTTAGGCGTACTTCATATCACCGTCGTTCGTAACTGGCCAACAAGTATCTCCGTCTGGAAGTGTACAGTTCTCTAACTGTAAGCAATAAACGGGAAAGTTTTCTGCGTCGGATTGTCACTTTACATGAAAAATGGACCTGCTATGACAATCGTAAATTTTATGGACAATAGTTGGATCGCGACCAACGTCCAGAACGCTTTTCTAAAGCATTTCTTTTCACTCACTAATATTTTTCTTGCTAGCATTGTGGTCTATGGTGGGAGTGCCTTTTTCAGGTGAGGTGAATCCCATAAGTGTAGATCGTTACAGTTCTGAACTAGAAGAAATAGACTGTAAACTTGTCAGTAATCATCCAGCAATTGTCAACAGACAGTGTGTCCTCATATTGAACGACAATATTGTCGTACAAAGGATAGTGCACGCTCTCCATGAGTTACAGTATGAATTCCTTTCTCACTCCCCATATTCCTCAATATCTCTCCCTCACTGACTGACTACCACCTGTTCCGACATACCGATGGATTCTTGGATGAGAATTGATCGGACGGTGCAATGGGCTGATGACTGGGCGGTGCAACATGCAGTTGAGGATTTCTTCATCTTGTAGGCCCCAAACATCTTTCGACATGGAACCAAACTGTCGTCTGAGCGATGCTAAAAGTGATTGTTTTCATAAGACGAGTATTTTGATTAACTAGGAATTGTAGTTTTATTTTATATGACGCATCTGGGGTGAATATTTTATTTACATTATTCAATCAACCTAGTCCTAGCAAGTGACGAAAGGTGAACACAATAGGATATGTGAGTGTTACATGACCTGACTCCAAAATAAACAAATTGCGTACCATGTAGTGTACATCACTTTCATCATAGTTTTTTTTTCATTGGACTGTCATCAATGATTAAAAAATAAACCTGATATAACAAATTACCAATGAACACTACAGTGATTGGATGATATAGTAACCACCATAAAGAGCATGTATTTTGCTGGTGTAATAGTCTGAAGAAGTAACAATTTTTTCATCAGACAAAATGAAATAATTCATTCGGATTCTCATTGTGGCAAACTGGGGGAAATCAATAATAATACTAAACACATTGAGAACACTATTGAATAGACATGATGTTCTTTGTATGATAACACTTATCTCAATATCACACACAGATATCAACAACGTTATGCAAGTTGGAGAATAAGACTTCTTCACTCGCCATATTACACAGTTGTATCTCAAACTAACATCTCTTTCACTGCTTTTCTACTTGGTTGGTGGTTTCAGAATAACGGAATGTGTCATACAATGGGTGAGGGAGGTAATTTCATACAAACCAACAATACAGAGTATTTCACACGAAACAGAAAAGCAATATATTGAAAAACGGTTGGATCTTAAGCAAGCACGAAAACATTTGTGATTGGTTCATAAATCTCTCAATTATAGTAGATAACAGACTCGTTTTGTACGACAGTTGCTACTTTTTCAACCGAAGTGAGATTAAGAAACAGCTTCGAAAACGGGGTTGCCACGTTAGAACTTGCAGCTGTCATAAAAAAAAAAAAAAAAAAAAATCTTGAAACCCTACCATATTTCATCATGTACACAGTCTTGAAAGGGTCATAAAACACTTTTTCCATCTTGCAAGGAGTCGAACAGTGTGCAACTTTCTGGGACGTCTTGCTTGCTACCTGCTATCGCCCTCCAGCTGACATAAAGGAAAAATCAGTTTCGCCGCTTCCGAAACGATGGATTCTTTTGGACAGGGAGGGGGGGTGCGCCAAAATACAAGTTTTTAATGAGGAGGTTCACTGTTTGTCCACTAGAGTGCAGTGTTGCATAGATGGAAATAGGTGGCTTGCATAGGTGGAAATAGGAAATAGGTGGCTTGCTTTCAAGAAGTTGTCATATGTACACAGTAAATAGAAAGATCGGGTGGCAAGGGTTTTTTTTTTTTTATGACAGCTACAAGATTCATTTAACGTGGCAATGTGGCCTAAGATGTCTTCCTTTTAGGTAACTTTCAGTTTGGCCTTCTTTAGATGGAAGACAATATTTAATCCCCACGAAAATACAATGAGTGAAGGAAGTTTTATCGATATTTTGCTGAGAGACGTAGTAAATTTTTGTTTTATTAAGGAACATGGAAGTATTTTTTTTTTTTAATACAACAAAGTTATATTATTACTCATACTAACCTTTACTGTCGACAATTATTGCGTGTGCAGTTAACAAATCAAAAGAAACGGATGGAACTGGTCAACAGAAAGGATGTCGTATAACACGCTGATAAAACCAAACCGCATACAATTTCAACGATCCGTCAGAATTAAGACTTTCGCTGGGAGGTTTTGATGCATCCTGTATCTGGCACCTTTAGACTATCATTTGTTTTAGTCTCTGCAGAACTCCTGAATGATGTCAAGTTAATTTCAAGAGGCCCGTAAAAACAACGTCTCACGATTTTTTGACCGGAAACTTCAGAGATTGTATAACGACGCGATTCTGCTGTTGCCGAAGAAAGAAAGAAAAAAAAAGAAAAGAAAAGAAAAGAAAAAGCAGAAGGTCGTCGAACAAAATAGTGCATATGTGGTTTCACAATATTATTTTCAAATACAATGAATTTATTCTTAATTTTTATCTCCAAAGGCTCAAAATGTTTTTAAAAATCTGATATTGTTATATCTCTTTTCACATTATTAAAGGAATCTTAACATAAATCAGAAACACAGTTTCGTTGTCTTTCTATATTGACTGTTTCAGATAAGAGGCACAGTCATAATTGGTAGGTTGATTTGAACTTTAACGCCCTTTCAGCTATATCAGATGTGAACCTACAGCTTACCATGGGATCTGAGGCATATGAGATTCAACTGGGAATCAAACTCGAGTCTCCTTTGCGAGGAGATAGTGATTCCTTCTTGTCACATTATTAAAAGAGCTTTAAAATAAGTCAGAAACAAATATCTTGTACTCTTTCAGTGCTGAATACTTTAGATCAGACACCGTGATTTTTTTTTTTTTTTTTTTTTTTTTTTTTTGCAATTTTACAATATACTTGGAAATTTCATTTTTACATTTGGCATCCTATTTATTAACAGCCTTGTAACCACAGAATTTCACATCACATGGGTGTTTGGGTGTTGTTTTGCTCATAAATTTTCAAGATTTATGAAATTATATATATATATATATATATATAATCGAAGACTTCGAAGAATGGTACAAAAAATCATGAAATTGTAACTGATAATTTCGAATAATGTGTTGAAGAATTATATAAAAACAGTATGTAATATGTGCGATTGAATTTTAAATAGTGATAACAATGAAACAAATAAGACAATACTGTAGCTCATATAGGTCAAATATTTAGTACTTAACTTCGTACTTACAAGGGTTCCAAACTAGGGTTGTCAATTAACCTGATTTTTTGCCAGGCTCAGCTATATATTTCGAGGTTAAAATACTCTGTTCTGAGGATTATGAACAGGTGCCGGTAATTTTATTTTCCAGTATTGGCAGCTCTATTCCAACCCTGAAAGTCCTTTCAATATGACACCGTTTGCAGGTTCAGATGTCCCGAAATATTGACAGAATCCAGTACATATTCTTAAACAATACAAAAAGTGAATTCAGCTGGAGGTATAATTCACTTACTCATACGAGCATGCAAAGGATAAGGCTGGTAAGTTCAAATTTAAATAAATACACCAGTTCAAAAATTATCACAGTTTTGTTGGTGTTTTCTTTCTTTTCTTTTTTTCAAAATAAGGTTACATCGTTGTATGCTCAGTTTCAAACATTACACAAAAGCACACAAAAAATCATTCCAATGTTAATTTCATATTTGAAGTCAAAACACCTCTTAACACAATAGGTGTTCACGGACGTATGCTCCAATGCATTTTTTTATTATTATTATTTCTTAAAGAGGCGGGATGTACATATACAAATGAACTTACATTGGAGATCAAATTCAAAATAAATTTTCCAGTAAATAAAATAATAATTTGTACTCGATACGCAATGTTTACACAAATAAGCTGATTCGCAATAAAAATTAAATAACAAAGGAATCATAGTTACATAAAAAATATCATCTACTCGTACATTTGAAACAAAGGACGTACAATAAACTAATTACAAAATATAGACTGAACAAAACAACTAATCAATCCACTATTCCAAATCTATACAATCCACGGCACGTTGTACTAAGAATCAATTGTATGCACGAATCTCCTTTGTCCAATCCTGTGACAGGGGCAAATAAGTTCATCGTTCACACCCCCATTAAATGTCCACTTAATCAATCCTCTATCCAGTAAAAATGCTTTTAAAAAATTTAATTCTTTCCAAAAGAATTATAAGTCTCCACATCTATTTGCAAGCTATTAAAATATTCTCTTATCTGGCTTGTGTTTAATGTTATTGTGAAAGCAGAGGATCATTTTCACTGTAACGAGTAAATACATTTCTACATTGATATTTTATCTCAAACATTGATTTTAATGTGTAAATCGAACAACATGTAATATTGTAAGTTGATCTATTATAATAGAAAATCTTTTTAAAATATTGAATAATTACTAAATATAAACATGACTCGTACAGAAATTTTTAAAAATATCAATTTATGTATAAGTTATTTTTTTATGGCGATACTGTTTATTTACTATAAATAGAAATAGTTTTTACTTACTTGTATGTAGGTAGAGTAGCTTTGGTTTCCTTCACATATGTGAGGTAAAGTTTCCACAATTCAATATTGAGTACCTTCATCAAACAGCGCTGAAACAGCTAGACAAATACATTACATGTTTTAGTTTATAGAGAAATCAAATTTAACATTAAGTAAAAATGCATCAATAAGGCATTCAAAGGTAAATAAATATTTTAAAAACAAGATTTCAAATATTATTTATTACTGAAATTACAGTATGTATATTAGAATGTGTTACTTCCAATAATTTGCTGTAATGTAGTACAAGTTGTATTTTACAGGGCTATTGATTGGGTTTAACAAAATGCACAATATTTGCTTTGCTTCTTCATGTTTCTGATGGAATGCAGGGAAGTATGTTGATTTTCCTACGAATGTTTTGCACTGCTTTTACTTTGCTTCTTTAAGACATTTTGTAACATTTTTCTCCATATTCTTTCTTTCCGTGGATGATAAACTGTATATATATATATATATATATATATATATATATATATATATATATATATATATACAGGGTGGTTCAGTAATGTTGGACAGCCCTGAATAAATCGGAAACCAGAAGAGATATTAGCAAGAGTTTGGTGGATCCAGATACTTGTGGAAGGGGGACGTCTTTTGAGGTACCACACATTGTTACCAGGTCAACAGTGTTGCCAGCTCAGTACAAAGTTGTATTTTTTTAAATGGAACATATAGAAGTTTATGCCATCAAAAGAATTAGTACAGAATGGGAATACCAACAAGCGAAACCGCACCTGTCAGTGTTGCCAAATAAGGAAGTTATAAAGCTTCAAAGATCAAGAAATTAAAGTATCCGTAGAGCAAAACTAGCAAAAAGGCGAGAAAAATAATACTACGGAATGAAAAGAAGTAACCGAAAGAGTAAACCAAAGAACGCACAGCATCCAGTGAGTAACAGGGTTGCCACAGCAAAGGGGGAAAAATTGAAAATTTTGCAGTTGCTATAGGAGGAAAAGTGCCCATATGACATAATGCTGGAAACACCATAGGAAGTCTATGTAAGATTCAGGAATCCTAATAGCGTTTGTTCGAAAGCAATATCTCTAACCGTTTCCGAAATAAACCGAAGTTGTGCGGAGTTTGCAACACTGCATAATAATTCCCTCGCCCTCCAAACTACAGGAACGAGTAATGAAAATGATACGCCCAACAAAAAGTAAGAACTACACGGGTCTAATCGTCAAATCAATTATGCAGTGTTGCAAACCCCGCACACCTTTGGTGTATCTCGAAAACGGTTAGAGATATCGCTTTCGAACAAATGCTATTAGGATTCCTGAATCTTACAAAGACTTTCTATGGTGTTTCCAGCAATATGTCATATGGGCACTTTTCCTCCTATAGCAACTGCAAAATTTTCAATTGTTTTCCCCCTTTGCTGTGGCAACCCTGTTACTCACTGGATGCTGTGCGTTCTTTGGTTTACTCTTTCGGTTACTTCTTTTCATTCCGTAGTATTATTTTTCTCGCCTTTTTGCTAGTTTTGCTCTACGGACACTTTAATTTCTTGATCTTTGAAGCTTTATAACTTCCTTATTTGGCAACACTGACAGGTACGGTTTCGCTTGTTGGTATTCCCATTCTGTACTAATTCTTTTGATGGCATAAATTTCTATATGTTCCATTTAAAAAAATACAACTTTGTACTGAGCTGGCAACACTGTTGACCTGGTAACAATGTGTGGTACCTCAAAAGACGTCCCCCTTCCACAAGTATCTGGATCCACCAAACTCTTGCTAATATCTCTTCTGGTTTTCGATTTATTCAGGGCTGTCCAACATTACTGAACCACCCTGTATATATATATATATATATATATATATATATATATATATATATATATATATATATATAAATTTTGCTTTGTTATGCGTCAGAGTAGCACGTTAATATGGTGCTGTTGCTAACGGCGACTGCTATGAATTAAATATTTAATTTTTTAAAAAATATACATATCCAGTATGTAAAAACTGAAAACGAAGTTCATAGCATTTTTCAGAATATAAATACAGTATAAACTGTTGAACGTACTACCTGAAAGCGCACGATATACAACGAAAGTACACAGCGTATATTATATATATATATATATATATATATATATATATATATATATATATATATATTTGGTCTAGGAATTAATTCGTGCGGGTGGACAAGAGATGGCGCAACGAACGGAGCGTCCCACAGTTCCGTGTATCCACACATGCGTTACAAACCCCTGTCATCGCGTATCGTTCGTAGTATAGGGCAGTGGATTAAAGCGTCAACAACACCAGTTTGTAGTTAAGTGAACATGGCGCAATTTGTGCCTGATAAAGTGTTTTTGCGGGGTGTCCTGCTGCATTACTTTAACATGCAGAAAAGTGCGACTGAAAGTCATCGTATTTTGGTGGAAGTGTATGGTGACCGTGCTCTAGCTGAGCGAACGTGTCAGAAGTGGTTTGCACGGTTTAGAAGTGGTGATTTCGGCTTGGCAGACCAAGAGCGAGCTGGACAGCCAAAAAAATTTCAAGACGAAGAATTGACAGCATTGCTCGAGCAGGATTCGTGTCAAACGCAGGAACAACTTGTAGCAGCATTAGGCGTTGATCAAACAACAGTCTCCAAACGCTTGAAAGTCATGGGAATGATTCAAAAGATGTCACATTGGGTTCCACATGAATTGAAAGACAGAGACGTTGAAAGACGAAAAACCATTTGCGAATTGCTGCTTCAACGACAGAGCAGTACGGGTGATGAGAAGTGGATCCATTACGAGAACCCTAAACGAAAAAAGGCCTGGGTGAAACCAGGTGAACCAGGTCCATCACAACCAAAACGAGATATTCACTGTGCAAAGGTTATGCTGTGCATATGGTGGGATATGAAAGGTGTAGTGTACTATGAGCTGCTGCAACCGGGTGAAACTATGAATGGAGAACGTTATCGACGACAATTAATGCGTTTGAAGCAAGCTCTGGCCAGAACACGACCAGAATGGGAGAACAGACATGATAAACTTATTGTTCAACATGATAACGCTCGCCCACATGTCGCAAAACCGGTCAAAACCTATTTAGAAAATGTCGGATGGGAAGTTTTACCCCACCCGCCGTATTCACCAGACGTTGCTCCTTCGGACTCGGACTACTACTTGTTCGATTGCATGAACAACGATTTGATTGGACAGCGGTTTACTTCTTCAGAAGATATCGAAACATGGGTCTCTGACTGGATCGCTTCCAAGGATGAGGACTTCTTTCGCCACGGACAATATTTTTCTTAAGGTATTTATGTATTTTGTGTTTGTACTACAGCTTCAATGTGTGCGTACCAACCGCACGAATTAATTCCTAGACCAAATATATATATATATATATATATATATATATATATATATATATATATATATATGAGAGAGAGAGAGGTGATTTTATAATGTAATCATACTAAGAAAGTATCATGTACAATAATCCGTATTATTCAACTACTATAGAGTAACAAATACATTACTTTCTTTCTCCTTAAAAATACTCCATCTTTTAAAATCAAACCATAAGGGAGTTTCGAAATCAATATCAAATTATTGCATTTGCTGTAAGTAAATAAAAGTTATATTTATAACGCTCAATATTCATCTATATAATTAACTAATAAACTTTATCGTCAATGAAAGTGCAGACTATTAACTCTATTTTTCTTGCAGACCGCTTACCGTAGGATAAAGCATTTTCGAACATAAATTATTAAAGTACAAATGTAATCGAAAGATCGGAATATGTACTGAAACTGAAAATGTCTATTCAAGTAATTGCTGTTTTTACGCAAAGTAGCCAACCTCAGAGAACAAAATACTCGATTTTCGTTTTTAAAATTATCGTATATTACAAAAATTTATTATATATTTGTTAAGCATAGGATAATTGTAGAAACAAGTATAATACTAATAGCAATAATATATAATAAAACTTATCTACAAGGAGTGATCAGAAAGTAAGGTTACAAGGCCTGCAGTCAAACGTGTATATATTATTTCATATAACCAATACAGCCAATAGATAGCACATACATTAGGCTATTTTCGACAGCCTTCATATCGATTAAGGCACTTGTCGCATCGTGGAATGAGTTTGAACATTCCCTCCTGTTAAAAATCCTGTCCTTGTGTATTCAGCCACGTTGTCACGAAGTGTTTTCGTACTGCAGACTATCGTGCACAATATGATGAACGCTTCCGAACGATATTCCCAGTCTGCCATCAGATGCCGTAATGTGATCCTCCTACTGTTCTGAATCAGCTCCTCCACGCAAGCTGTGTTCAAATCTGTTGATGCCGTGCTGCGTCGGCCACTGATCCTCCTTGGTGAAGTTTCCTTTACCATTTTGCAAAAAGTTGACGAGACATTACAGTCTCTCCGTAAATATCTACCAGCTGCCGGTACATTTCAGCCGCGGTTACATGTTTCGTTCACAGAAATCGAATAACTGAGCAGGCTTCTTCGCGAGACCAGTTTTCCAAATTAGTCGCCATTTGTGTTTACCTACAACTAGCGCCGTATGTAGCGGGTGGCTGAAATTCTGTACAGTTATCAACTACATGTATTCAAATTACCGCACAATCCTCATTCCTTTGTAACACTCTAGAAATATCGGTCTTGAAACCTGTTTCTGATCTTCCCTCGTAGTAATCTTCAGTTTCGAAATCCAAATTGGCGTCACTGTCCTCACTGTTTTTTAAATCCTCATTAACACTACTCTGAACAACAATATTTCTATCCCCCTCGTAAATATAACTGAATTTAAAGAATTGATGCAAGTTGCTATTTGCCAATTCCGAAATTGTTATTGATTTATTTTAGCGGGAATGACTGTTAAAATCCTGAATGTGTGTGTAGTTGATAATTATTTAACGGGCATCTACAATTTATTTGCACATTCAAAACCGAAAAAAAGTGCATTATTATCGTATAGTCATCTATTATCGCAAGGACATTACCATATATAGCATTAAGGCCTAAATTATCGTATATCACGAAAATTATCGTATGGTTGGCAAGTCTGCCCCTAGAAGTAAAATGCCAGCATCTGTCACCGATTCGGATATACCTACGAAGGCTCTACTGCTTCAAGACAAAGAAAAGCATAGATGGAACTACAGCAAGATCACAATTGCCGAAGAGGTGAATGCTTAACGAAACGAAGTCGCACATAAGGTACGACTCCCGCTTTTGCTAAAAAGTTAACCAAATGCTAAGAAGTTGTGTTTAATCCATTAACGCCTTCTAGATATAGCAGAATGGCATTTCTAGTTGAAAGACATGATAGGAAAAGACAAGGCGATCAAAGCAATATACAGTATTCTTTAATGGTGGATGGATGTGCCAACTCTAGAATGTTTGAATAAGCAAACGGAAAGTGTATATACAGTACATTATATATATTTGAAATTTCATAATATACCTATTACATGTATCCATTATATTTTGTTGCAAAGCAACGAACTTTAGTTTTATGAAATTTCAAAAAGGTAAACCATGATATTTTCCTTCTTTTGCTAGTTATTTAACGAATTTCTGTTAGCAGCAACTACTTAATCTCTATTTTTCATATTTGTACTACTGTTCCTTATTCCAACTATTAGATAAGACATTTTCTTGAAAGTAAGTGATATTTGCCAACGAGATTTTTTTTTTTTTTTTAATCTGGTATTTGTTTCATTGGAATCAAACAAATGGGCTTAGTAGTTACAAGGAGTCAAAACATCAATCTACTATTCTGGTTTTATGATGTGCATTAACCACCAATTTTGACATTGTAATGATTAGCTATCTGGCCTAAACAGTTAAAAGGTATAGAAGTAAGTTAATTTCGAACATTTTGAACACTTATTTACCTAGAAATAAATTACTATTGAAAACTTCTTTTTTTGAAAACGCGCTCCTCTTTTTTGAATTTACCTTTCATATTTCAGGGAACTTAATTTTGAAATGGAGCGCGGAAGAGGAAAAAATCATACCTACTCCCCGAAGTGGAAAACACTCGACGATGTCACAGAATGGTCAATTTATTTGAAATCACCTAATGAGGTTGCTAACAAAATTTATTATTTTGTAATTTTTGAACACAAGGTTGTACTATATTTAGGTAGCTGGAAAGATCTTTCAGATGTTCAGTTTTTGATTGATCGGCTATTTTGTATAGGCGCGTCAACCTATTTCGGTTTTCACAAACGTTTGCGGTAAACGCTGTCGGTTTTATGCAGAGTCGTTTTGACGCATGATTAGTGTCACACTAAAGGCCTGACTACTGCAGGAAACATGTTAGTCGAACTCTTTAGTATGGCACTAATCACGCGTCATAACGACTCTGCATAAGGCCCTGTATCTCTATTATTTTGAAGATATTGATTTCAAACAAAAATCATTTGAAAGATAATTAAATGTGCAACATTTTATGTCCAGTGTACAATAAGCATACTTACACTACAAATACTTGTTGTTGTTGTTGTTGTTGTTAAACGGAAACGGTAAAAGGAAATTGTTACTTTTGAAATAACAAATTTTGGAGAAGAAAACAAGACATCTTTCATACAGACTTGGTGGTACCTACTTACCAGAAAAGTTTGATACTGGAGATTATTTATTTTATTTATTTATTATTGTATTTATTTATTTTTTATTTTATTTTTTTGTTACAAAGGGAAGGTGATCAAATACTGATTCAACTCGCAAGGGAAGAGAGGGAGATTATATATCGAAGTGGAAGATGGTTTATGTACCAATCAAAAGCACTAATGATGCCTATTACGAAACTGTAATTTAAAAATTCCGAATGCATTTACTGTGCGAGTTATATGAATATACAGGGTGTCCAGAAAATCCGTTTCCACCCCTAGAAATCGCAAACGACGAGACAGATGCCAAAACAGGAAAACACGTGTTTGATCATTTTAAAAGTACAACGTATCAAAGCAAAAAATGTCCCAGGGCCACCCGCTGGGTCCCAGCGGGGTCCAACTTAAAAATTGCAAAACGTAAGGGGGTTAAGTAGCATATTGTTGCAAATCTGTTGGGAAATGAAAGATGTAAAATCTCTCGACTCCCTAAAATTACCCTGTGCAAAATGGCAGCCGGTCAAAATGTCAGCAAAAACGTCATTGTAAAGTCTATGGCCAACCCAAAAAAGCTGAAACGGTGATACAGATGTCAAAACAGGAAAACATGTGTCATATTTTCAAAAGTACAATGACTGAAAGTAAAAATATTTGTCCCAGGGTCCCAGACAGGGTCCTACTCAAAATTTTCAAATTTTGGTAAGGCAGGTCAAGTAGCATATCGTTGGGAAGCTGTTAGGAAATGAAAGAAGACGGAACAAGTCTCGACTCTCTAAAATTACCCTGTGTAAAATGGCCGGTTAAAATGTACAGTGAAACCTGTCTATGTTGGCCACCACCGGTTCCATTGAAAAGTGTTCAACTTAGACAGGTGGCCAACTTACAGAAAATAAGTGTGATTGGTGTATTTTTAGAATAGGGTTTCTAGTATTACTTGATTGTATAATTTTAATAAGCAACGGCACAACGGATACTTTTAAACCTTTCTCTTTCTGAAACCTAGTCTGGTACATTGATTTATTCGGATTGAAAAAAACAATAACACAAACAACCATAAAATCAAAACATATATACGCAGGTTATTAAAATTGATATTGTAGCACATTGAGTTATCCAGATTGAAAACAAGAAAAGCAAAATTATAAATTGAACAATTTATATGCAGTTTATATGTTTATATAATTTTTTTCGGCAGTGACAAATATTTTCTGTAGATACCTTTTGAAAAGTAGCAAATCAGTTACTAATAACAAATTTACTCATGGTGGTTCATTCTAGACGTCTTTTATTCTTTTTGGCACATATGCACATTTTGATTTCGTAGTTAACTACCTTTTGTTATTGAGCTACAAGTGCTTCCCCTGGAGCGAAAGATATTTCGAGAAAATCTTAAGGGAATTCATATCTCAAAACCGCTATCTTTCGACAAGCTGTCAGGTGCCAATAGATGACAATTGAGATTGTTAGCTTTAACCTTGAGAATTTTTTGGAATTACTAAAGCTCCCCACTGATGAAAGAAGCCGATATAATGGTTTTACCAAAACAGATAGGGTAAACAAATACGTACAATCATTTCCTGAATTCTTGTACGTGCTTTTCCTTATTTACATCTTCCTTCACCACCCCTTTGTCAGGCTAGTGTTCTGGCCATTGACCTCCAAGAACAAATCGTGCGAATCTATGCTTCTCTGTCTCCAGTAACAAATACAGACAGAACATTTGGCTCTCATATGGGAATACGAGAGAGTTAAGAAAAATAAAACTTATTTTGCGTGGCCAAGATATGCAGGTAAATTTATCATTATCATCATAGGATAAACATTGCTTCAATGCGGCCAACTTCCAAGATAGAGAGATGGCCAACTTACAGAGTAATAAGTAACGTATGTCTTATGGGAAAATGCAGGTTCAAGACGAACCAGGCCAAGATAAGCAGGTGGCCAAGTTGTCAGGTTTCACTGTACATCTTCATTTCTATTCTCCGAGCGCATTCACTTTCCATTTAGCAACCGGCACTTCTTGTCACTGCGAAACATTTTTACGTATACTTGCTATTCCTGGTGCAAGACTTTTTTTTTCTTTATTCACTTTATAATTGATAATCCAGACAACGAGCATAAGTACCACTATTGTATAGTCATAAACATAAATAAATAGAGGTAAGAGTCTCTATTTCTTCTGGCTCCAACCTCTACTTATTTATGTTCGTGGTTATACATTATATGTTCACTAGTCAGTTCTATACTCAAAGATGTCAAATGTTACGTCTTTTCTTTTCTTTATTTCTTAATTTGCTTTTATTTTATTATATTTTTATTTATTTAGACATTACTGGGCCCAAAGAGCAGAATCTCACAGTAGGGACATTTCCTTTTCGTTGACTACAAGAATTAAAGTGAAAATAAACTAAAGCCCGGCCACAGAAAGAAGAACTAAAACGCGAGATGTTTGCAGCGTTATCGTAGAGCGTCAAGACTTGTTCCATCTGTTTTCATTTAACAACAGCGTTCAAACGATATGCTACTTGACCCCTCTTGCATTTTGAAAATTTTAAGTAGGACCCCGTCCGAGACCCTGTGGAGGACCCTGGGACAAATATTTTTACTTTCAATCATTGTACCTTTGAAATGATGCCACACGTGTTTTCCTGTTTTGATATGTCTCACCGTTTCAGGTTTCATGGGGGGTGGCCATAGACTTTACAATGTTTTTGCTGACATTTTGAACGGATACCACTTTACACGGAATAATTTTAGAGAGTCGAGACTTCTTCCGTCTTTTTTCATTTCCCACAGCATTCCAACCATATGCTACTTGACCTGCCTTACCAAAATTTGAAAATTTTGAGTAGGACCCTATTTGGGACCCTGGGACAAATATTTTTATTTTCAATCATTGTACTTTTGAAAATATGACACACATATTTTCCTGTTTTGACATCTGTATCACCGTTTCAGCTTTTTTGGGTTGGCCATAGACTTTACAATGACGTTTTTGCTGACATTTTGACTGGCTGCCATTTTGCACAGGGTAATTTTAGAGAGTCGAGACATTTTACGTCTTCTTTCATTTCCCAACAGATTTCCAACGATATGCTACTTAACCCCCTTACGTTTTGCAATTTTTAAGTTGGACCCCGCTGGGACCCAGGGACATTTTTTGCTTTGATACGTTGTACTTGTAAAATGACCAAACACTTGTTTTCCCGTTTTGGCATCTGTCTCATCGTTTGCGATTTCTAGGGGTGGAAACGGATTTTCTGGATACCCTGTATATTCATATAACTCGCACAGTAAATGCATTCGGATTTTTTTTTTATTATTACAGTTTCGTAATAGGTGTCATTAGTGCTTTCGATTGGTATATAAACCATCTTCCACTTCGATATATAATCTCCCTCTCTTCCCTTGTCAGCTTCCCAAGATTGGGTTATATTTCCTCCCTTAACCATATATTCAAGCCAGAATTCGTACAAATTAACTACTTCTGGTTTCAACTTTTATCACCGCCGGGAATTCAACGCGAGTTTCCCACGCCGAAGATGCGTTCGTTAACCATACTGCCGTGAGGAAGCACTAAGAGGAAAAACGAGCTCGGAGAGATTAGAGATTCACTCACACAAGGTGTTCGAATTTCGAGTTCAGCTGAATTCTACATGACAGATGCAGAAGGAGGAACGAAGAATATTGAACGCAGTAACACGTAGAAGCATTACTGGTTTTACAGTAAAATGATAGCAAAAATAGCAAAAATGATAGCGATAGCAAAAATAGTAATAAATTATCAGTCATCCAGTTTACACATCTGTACAAAATTTCAGAGTTCTAGTAAGTATGGAAAACGTGAAATTAAAGCTGCAAAATCACACTGAATATTGGCCTAATGAAAAACTGTAATAAAACGTACATCCACCCGAAAAAATGGGTGTTCATAGTCGGCATACACTTTCTAAAAATAACTTCTGAACGAATTAAAAAATAAAATACACTATTTAGTAACTCAGAAAATTACGATCTCTCTACATCAAAGAAGATTAGTGGAACTGTCACGAAATTATAACAAAAGAATGTAGTGATGTGAATAACATTGCTGCTGGTAACAGCACATTTACCGGTAGAATGACTCTTTTATATGATTTCTAAAATTCAGACATCTTGCTATACCGATCTTCTAGCTGAATGTATGGGGTAGGTATTCAGAATCCTGTCCTTCATGATTTCTTTTGTAGTCATACATTAAGAAGCTATATTGAGAAATCTATCTCTATTATATAATATGAAAGACACGAAGATATTCTTTATTCTTGATAAATTAACTACCTTAATTTACACTAAACTGGCTTGTATTTTGTAAATATATATACATAATGACTGAACAATACAACTTTATCCTATTTTGGCAATACTGCTAACCTGTTAATATTGCAGAGTATTTCAGACAATGATTCCTGTTTTAACACTTGCATTGTACAAAATTACAGGTTACTTATGTGTTAATTTAAAAATTTCAAGATAAACAGTCCATCATAATATACGAATGTATTTATCAGGAGTTCTAGAAGTGGCGCCCACGAACTAGAGAGCATTATTCTTCAAGTTAAAGCGAGAAATATATATAATTGTATACTTTTCGGGTTCCTCGCCTGCAGATGCGAATTGCACAGTGTGGCATCATCACAGATAAAGAATCACAGAGTAGATCTGCCAATCCATTAAACAGTTCCAGATGGCAGTTAAATCGAGTTGAGTTGAATTGATTTTGAGTTTAACGTCCCGTTCAGCAGCGAGGCCATATGAGACGTGGAGCTACTGATTAACGGGGAATCCGTACCACATGAGCTCCCGCCGAGAATCGAACCCGGGCCTCCCACGCCAAAGGCGCGTATGCTAACCGCTTAGCCACGGAGGAGCTCGGCAGTTAAATCGATAGATGGACATTAGCACTATCTATTAACGAAACAATTTGATCAATGTAACTTTTTCTTACATCGAAAATACAACTTTTTCTTAATTATTTTTGTAGAATACTGAAGGTTTCAAAGCTGTTTATAGTCGACCTCTTCAAGTTCAAATAACACTGAAGAATGAAAATGTTCAAACAAAAATAGAACATGTATAGAAGTTTCTCAGCCCCAATAACCTACGTATGCATGAAAGAGATCACTGCCGAAGTTGAGTTTTAGACTGAAACAGTATTTCCACATCCACTTTGCTGGAGGGAGTAATTCACGTGATTTATACCGACCAGTAACAGTTAATTTGATGCATGACCTGTCGGATCCAGACACTGGAACATAGAAACCCTTCGTGACAAACGGGCAATTACTCCATTGGGATATTGAACGTAACCAAGCTGGATATGTAACGGCTACGAACGGAATGCCAGAACAGTGCATTAATTACACTTATATGTCACAGCAGCTACAAAAAAGCCTAATTTGATCATTTTAATTATTAATTCCCTTTGAAAAGAAAAAGAACAAAGATTGCTCCGTCCATGACTGATACCAATTGCAGATCTACGTGGTTTTAATCAAAAGAACATTTATTTTCACATTTCTATGCATGAACACTTCTTTTTTATCCAATAAAATGAATAAACGAAATTTTAAAAACGGACAAATTTTAAACTAAACAAAAAGCGCTATCCTTTACAGGCATTTAAGAATAAATATTGATAAAACATTTAAAGTGGAATTACCATATTCAATATCTTACTAAAGTTTTAAGAAAATTGTCATGCAAATTTGTCCAATTGAGAAATGTTGCTAATTTCGAAATATTGCGTATTGTATATCATGCCCTTGTACAGAGCGTATTAAATTACGGTATATTAGTTGGCGTGCTGCTTTACTCCACCTACTTAAAATCAATAATTGTGCAGCAACATATTTTGAGAATATGTCTTAATAAACAACTAGGTGAAAGTAAATTTAGAAACTCTATGTACAGCATTTTCAATATTATCTATTAATTGTATATGAAAACTGTTTTAATTTATCTGAGAAATAATATAAATAAATGGCAAGCATTTGATCAAGTGTATATGCAACTAGGAATGTAACACAAAAACATTTATCTATAACAAGTTCATCACAAGTTAGACCACTGTTTTCCTCGGTAGCTTGTTTTCAAGATCTCGTCACCCAATACATGTGGTCGTCCACTGCGAAGTATATCCAAAGTCTTACATCCCCCGAGTGAAATTTCTGGAACCAATGCCTGGCGGTGCGTACGTTCACGGTATACTCTCCAAATGTTTGGCATATACAGCGACTTCATGCGGCAGCTGACAGGTCCATTTTAAAGTCATTCGATTTAAACAAACACACGCGAACAAGCTGCTTCGATACCTCCATTTCTCTTCGACACTGGATGAGCTATGACTTGTATGTACACTCATGTCCAAAATTATTGTCGCATGTCTATAAGTATATTGTTGTAGGAATATAATTTGATAACGACTTCGTCCGGTATTTCTTATAATGTTAGTAAGTGTATAATAGGCAAGGACATGTATGTGGTAAAAAAGCAGTAAATAAGAACAATAAAATGAAAATAAAACTTTCTTGTCCAGTTAGCAACATTTTGTTTTACTCATTGTAATTTTCGTATTTATAATTCTTTTCGTATGAAATTTACCACAAACATACTGTACATTTCCCGATTATACACATAGTGTCAGTGTTAAAAGTATCCTGCAAAATTATCAAATTACAAGAAGACAATTATAGACAGGGGCGGATCCAGAGGGGGACGATCGGGGCGATCGCCCCCCCCCCAGAAGAGGATATTTACTTATTTTATGTATATAAATAAAACCCACCCCAAAGTTTGAAGCCCTTAAAAGTAACAGTATGACAACCCACCGCCCCCCCCCAGAAGTCGGTCCTGGATCCGCCCCTGATTATAGATATGCGACAAACATTTTGGACATGATCGTACTTAACGTGCCTGTATTACTGAAGGTAGATGGCCAAACTCCCAACTTAAACTTCGAAAGCGTTTCTACTTTCTTTCATTCTGGCTACATGATCTACCCCACCTGAGCTTCCTAGACTTGACCGTAACAATGTTTGGTAAACGGTATGAATTATGTAGTTTCCTCAGAATAGGCGATCATGTTTCGCAACCATACAGCACAACAGGTATGGTTATCGGTTTATATATTTTAAGCTTTACATTCTTCGACAGAATTCGCGACGACATATGCACCATTTTGTTCGAAGACATTGCCATTTTTGCGGCACACCATAATTTTGTCGCTATAGAACTGATTTTTTGATCTACAAATTGTGATATGTGGTTTTGACATGTCTCTTTTGAGACTAACTTAGCACCATTCAGAAGGTTCTACACACACCAAAGCAAACGATAGCCTGACGGTGCCAAGTACGAATTATAATACATGAAAACCTCCTAGCCACGTCCTTTCAGTTTCTAACAGGTTGTTAAAAATTATGCGGTCTGGCACTCGCACTAATTGTCCATAGTGCAGGTTTGAGTCTATCATTCCGCCTGCCGGCAGTACCTCGTGATACGGTATATTAGCTTCTGTTTGTAGCCAGCTTTCTCCAGATTGTTTAAAGTATTTAGGTAACTGGCAAGGACATGGCCGTTTATATGCCGGTCTTGCTAGAATTTGAAAGAATATCACCTACCTTTTCTGTGATTGGTCTCCCACTGCGAGTAGCAACTTGAACATCAAAATTTCCAGAACAAAAGACACTAAACACTGTTTTGGTTATTACTTTTGATAACGTATCTTGTCCATAAACAGCACAAATTTCTTTACGGATTTGCACAGCATTTGCGGCTTCACCGAAAGAAAATTGTAGAATGCAGCACGGTTTAACGGAAAATTCACTAGTCTTCCCATTGCAACACACTTCATCTTATTATAAGAACTCTAAGACTTTTTTTTCTTTCCTTTTTTGCACATCTACTAGCTTGTTATTATTACGTAGTTATTATTGAAAGTAGAAATGGTTCACCATTCTTTCAGTAATGAAGACGTCGTTGGTAATATATGCATGGAAACTACAATTCAGTGAGCTTCTACTGTGCATTAAGCAGATTGTACAAAACCTTATTATTATTATTATTATTATTATTATTATTATTATTATTATTATTATTATTATTATTATTATGAAACAGGAGCAACCTATAAACAGAAATGATGATTAGGTTAATTTAGGATTGATAGTTTTCCAACTTTGGTGCCGCGTGATAGCATCGAGGGTGTTATGAGATTTTAATTAGAAATTAAGCTCTTTTTTTTTTTTTTTTTTTTTTTAAGGGAATGAATAACGTGATAAAACAATACTAAATATCCGTTCAGCTGTGCATACACACTAGCAACTGTGATTGTTGCCGTTCGCCTGTAATCGACATGATTTCTACAGTGTTGTGCGGGTAACATCCAATTATAGTCTATTGCTTAATGTATCTGTTCTTAATGTTGTAAGAACACTAAATTCAGACTGTATAACGAGGAATATTTAAAACTGGATTTCACGTGCTATATCGATGAAGGGCGTCTGTCCTATATCAGCGTGTTTAATATGTGGAGAAAACAAGTGAATGTATGTCGTATATATCGTACCTACTGGGGAGTCCAAATCTCTGAATAACTTTTTAAATGATATTTTTGTGCTCTTTTATCTACGTCAGGGGCACACTCACGGGGCTTCTACCCCAGCCAGATCTTCCCCAGTCTGTCGACTTGGGATACCCCTAACAAAAATTGTTATTGGGCGCCTGGTGTCCTGTTAACTTGTTTGTACTAATATGGAGTCGCCATAAGAGAAAGGTTGGGAATCACTGCTTAGAGAATTGTGGGATATCTGATAAGTGTAACTTTAAATCAAGTTAAAATTAAAGCTGAATAAACTTTTCGAGGATTGTGTTTTAAATGTATGTTTATCGGCTAACAAATTATTTTCTCGAGTCTCAGCCAGGAAAGAATCAAATGCATTTTCACTCGAGAAATGTGACATATCTTCTTCGCTGGTCTAGTTGCTAGTCGTATGTATTTGGTATGCATGGTCTTGGGTTCGGTTCTCAATGAAAAAAAAAACAATTTTACAACCATTCATTTTCATCAATCAAATATCTGCTTTAGGCTAAAGGGCATATACGTGGGACGTTAAACTAAAACAATATAATTTCATTTTTTAAGGGAACCCTTTGAGGGAAAAGGGAAGTGAGGAAAAAATATTACCTGCACTTTTTAAAATATTATAGGATTGGGAACCTTGCCTTTCGGATTACGTGTAAAATTTGACTCGAGTGTACCTTTGTTTAAGGATCATTATCGAAATCCAGCCCTTTGGTAGAGTTGCCATAGAATTTAATAAAACATAAGCGTATGGGTGGTGTAAGCATAAGTATCATTACTCCAGCATATAATAAAATAAACTTTTATTTGCAGTGTTGGGAAGTACCTATTACCTATTTTTTAGGTACAATTTTAAGTAGGTCGCACACAAAACAAATATTGCAGATTTTCTTGTTTCTTTGAAAGAAACATTTTGATCCATCTCGCACACATTGATTTATAATGTGTGCGAGATGGATTATACTGATTTATAATATTATATTGATTTATAATATTTTGATCCATCTCGCACACACAGTGAATTATAATTTGTTATCTGCTTCCCAATGATCAAAGTTCAGCTATATTATTATTTGTCAGCTCATGTTCTTCTTGGTTTTATTTTGAGCTAGTATCAAATCCAAAGCACAAATAAACCGATACTTATGTAATTTCACTTGATTCGGTTGGTCATATTTGGTAAGAACTGGCATCACTGCTATCTTTTGCTCACGATCGAGTGGCTTCAAATCACTCAATTTCTGTGCTTCAAATGTCGAAGGACGAGAAGAAAGGAAGTCATATTTACGATGGAGAGTTTTTTAAAGTTGCTGAAAGAAATGGAGACTCAGTAATTATTAAGTGCAAACTTTGCATAGAAATCTCAAAAATAAAAACTACAGCAAATTCAACAGGGGATATTTACAAGCAATGTATATAGAGTATTACAGGTAGCACATTTTCTGCTATCGAGAGAAAAAATTACCCAGAATTCTTGCGCGACGTGACGTCAGGTGGAAGAGAGCACGAAACAAACACATTGTAGGGAGTACAGTAAGCGGTGTCGATGCGTGAAATTTATAAAGAATGGGTAATTATTGAGACAAAAATGAATAAAAATAACTTTGTTGTTGCTCAATGTCCGAATTGAGAAAGGAAGACTTCATGTATAACATAGCACCCCTTTCCTAAAATGTTGGTACAACGACAGTGAGTTTTTCGGTGTAAATGCGCAGACAGAATCGATATAACAATGCTAATATTTATTCTATTTATTTCTTACCGAAAGATTATGAGGCAAACTTACAAGAACTTCATAAGCTACCTGTAAGAAAAAAAAAGTTCCGCCCTCATGCCATTTCTCCTCTGCACATATCGAATTGGCATGGAATTGTTAAGAACGAACAGAAGTAAAAGGTTAAGAGAAAATAATTTATTTTTCAAACATATAAAGTTGAAGAACTTGTAGAAATTTAAATAACTAGTCATGGATGCAGATCCTGTAGGACGAGTAAAAATGTTAGAAAAGAAAATTGCCCGTTTTTTCCCATAACTCGGTGAAGCCTAAAACATAATCGAGACAAACCTGATTGGCTGCTCTCTTTTCCGCCAGTAATGCTAGCTCAAAACTAGATTTTCCGTATGCCTTGTGCCAACATGTAGTGTTCATTGCGTTTATTCTTATTTAAATATTCTCTTTAACGTTTAAAATGGTTACATGTGCAGCTTAAGGATTCATGTTCGTTACCTCCAATGGGGCTCGCGTTCTTATTTCCGTTGAGGCTCGTGCTCACTTGGGCTAGGACTCATCCTCCAATAAGGATCACACTCAGGGTGGGATCCAGGATTTTCTGAGCGGGGGTGCACCAATAATTACCAAACACTGAAACTCTTCAAAGTGACATATGACAATATTCTTTATCCTTGAAAACGCTGATACATAGAACGGGGGGCGGGGGAGCTATTTTAAAGAAGGTCGCATTTTTTTTTTTTTTTTTTTTTTTGTCTTACTTGACAAATGTTATATTGTTTTTACTTGGTGAATCCTTTTCCTTCAACCTTCAGAAGATCGACTTAATGTATTGCTCTTGCAAAGCTCTGCTTTCTCTTAAGCCCCAAACCGAAAAATAATGGCAGAACGTTTCGGAAGGTATTGCTATTTTCACTGCTAGCTTCTCATTTTAGATAGTGTATATTTTCAACGAAGGGGTGCATGTGCACCGGTGCACCCCTAAATCCGGCCCTGATCACACTCACTAGACTGCTGGGAGCTCGTGCTCACTAATTTCATTGGGAGTGGAGGAGCGGTGGTAGAGCGTTCACCTCTGGTGCTTGCGGTCCCTGGTTCGATCCCAGCTCGCGCCGTATGGCCTTTATGGTGGACAAACACCGTGCTCATGGGTTTCTCGGGGTTCTCCCAATTATTCCCACTTTCTTCATTCCACCATTTCATTCATTTCTCATAATCACCGTCTCCTTTAGCCTAACCGGCATAAGTGTGGGACGTAAAACTTAAAAGATTTCATTTCATTTCATTTTCATTTTCATTTCATTGGGGTATACGTTTATTGGGTTTGGGCTCACTACACTCAATAAAGCTCGGGCTTACTAATCTGAACTAGAGTAAGGGCCACTACCATTAATGACCTCGTGCTCAATGACGTCAGTGGGGCTTGCAATGAGTTTATTACTTTCAGTGAGGAAAGCGTTCACTATTCTCGTTAAGGCTTGCTCTCACTCAAGCTCGGGCTCATATCCTTCAATGAGGCTCGCGTTTACTAGGTCTTGGTCTCACATCTCTCAGTGAGGTTCACTCTCACTAGGCTCCTTGGAGCTCACTCACCCTAATCTATTTCGAGCGAGCACACGATTAGTAAGGTTCGGGGTCACTAACCTTAATTAGACTCTTGCTCACTCGCGCGTGCTATCTTCGGTCAACTGGGCTCGAGCTCACTCATCAATGGGGCTCAAACTCACTGACAGAAGTGTGTATTAATGCGGGCTCGGGTTCCATATTTTTAGTGGGGCTCGCTATTTATTCTCTTTGAGGCTTGAGCTTTCTTGGTCTAGAGCTCACATTCTTTAATGAGGTTCGAACTCATTAGGCTCCTTGGAACTCCCGCTCTCTAGTCTCCTTCGGTCACGCACTTGCTTGGATTCGGGCACACTAGTCAGGATTGGACTCGTGCTCACTTGTGTTGGCTCACTTCCGTCAGCTGGACTCGATCTCAGTACCATCAATATAACTCGAGCTCTCTGATACCAGCGCGGTTTTCACTAATGTGGGCTCTGGTACCTTTAGTGTGCTCGTGCTCATTATTCTCGTTGAAGCTCGTGCTTATTTGGCCCCGGGCTCATATCTTTCAATGAGGCTTGCATTAACTAGGTTCCCTGGAGCTCGTGCTCTCTGATCTCTTTCGGGCAAGCGCTTACTTGGGCTCAGACTTCAACACTCAGTGGGATTCGAGCTCACTGGCATTAGTAGAGCTTGTACTCATTTTTGCTTGGGCTCACATCCTTCTTTCAGGCTCGTGCTTAGTCAGGTTCTGGGTGAGATCCTTTAGTCTCGGTTCAGACGTGCAGAAAAGTCTGTTGCGGGCCCGCAACAGGAAACTCTGTTGCGGACCCGCGCGAGCCGGAAATACATTGGTTCTTATCATTCATGCCACACGTGCAGACTTTCCCGCACGACTCTGCTGCGGGCCCGCAGCGGGCGAAAATTGAGTTGCGGGGACTGCTGGCTCGCAGCGAGTCCGCACAGGTGTTGCGGGTCGGAAAACCATTGCTGGCAATGAGGCAAGCCACACGTGCAGACTTTCCCGCGCCCGCAGAAATGGAAAGCGAAGAACTGAATGAAGAACTATTCATTAACGAAATACAAAAGTATCACGAGATATGGAATTTAAAGTGCGAAATGTATAGAGATAGAAATAATAATAATAATAATAATAATAATAATAATAATAATAAAACGAGATGCATGGAATAAGGTGTGTGAAACCTTATGTGAGAAATTTAATGTAAAAACAGAAGAAGAAAAAACAGCATTGGTATGCATGTATTATTATTACTTTTCAATGTAAAAATCTAATATTCATGTAGTATTTACACTTGATTTTCTTCGAGCGTCCCTTTCCAGCAGCGAGGCTATGAATACTTTTTTGTGATAACAATAAACAAATACGCTTGGAGAACAAGCCTTTATTGTTAATACAGTTTCTTTGATAAGATTTCTTGTCACTCACTCCGGAGTGAACCGACTGTTTATAACGTACGTTGCATTATACTTTAGGTCAAGGTCACGTATTATATAGCCTCTGTGCTCAAAAAGGACGCTGAAGTCCAAAACAACCATCAACATAATAGCAGAACAGAAAAGAAAGAAAAAACATCGTTTTTCGGCTGACGATTGTTGTCTTTATTTGTTAATGTACTATTTTTTTTAAAAAAAAAATAGAGTTAACACGAAAATTGTTGAACATCAGGGCACTCATGTGGTTAAAAAATAAAAAGCATGCTCGATATGTAACAGAAATATTTGTGTTTCTCGTACAATTCATAATATTGTGCACGTCGTTGCTATTCTAGAGATAACAACTGAATGTTTTCTTACATAAAGAACAACCTAAACAAAGTTATCTTGCCATAGAACTCTACCTCTGTCGCTTACAAAATAATCAACCCATCTGTTTCTGCTTCCGTTTGCTGCATTGCCTCCTTGTGGTGTGCTACACGTATTGGGGATTTCCTCAAAACCTTCTATCGTTAAACGTCACAATTATAAAAATGTTTCCTTTTTCTCACCTTAGAAATGGATTATTCGGAAACACTAAATCCATTATTTTTATTTAAGAGTTTACATTAAGAATTTCACATCTCCAATCTAAGCGAGTCCTCATATTGAACGCTTTCTCAATATATAACGGGAAATGTCACTACTATAGGAATGAAATGAAATCCTTGAGTTTTACGTCGCACGATTATACCGGGTAGGCTAAAGGAAATGATGATGATAAATGAATGAAATGGTGCAATGAATAAAGTGGAAGGAAACTGGAGAACCCCGAGAAAACTCACGCACACGGTACTTCTCGCACCACAAAGCCCACTTGACGCAAGCTGGGATCAAACCAGAGGTGAACACTCTATCACTGAGCCACCAGACCCCACAACTATAGAAATCCCCCATCTCCCCCTCAAGAGAAAATTTTCAAAGACGCTGAAACCTGTGCTCCATTATTTTTATTATGAGTTTACATGGCGAATTTTATATCTCTAACTGAAGCGAATCCTCACATTCGGTAATTTTTGAATAAATAAAGGGAAATTTTACTATTATTGAAACGCCCCCTCTTGAGCGGGATATTCGGGAAGTCTAAAAAAATGTCTAATTTTTAATTTAAAGCCACCAACTATGTCAAAAAATCTAAATTAGTCACGCAATTGTTAAACTATGCCAGTGGCCCCTAATAACATTTGAAAATGTCTATGAATAGGTCTCCGAATGTTTAACTTTTTGTGCTCTTACAAATGATAATTAGTTATCATAATTAACTTACCTTAATGTAACAGCCAGAGCTCCTCCGTGGCTAAGTGGTTAGCGTACACGCCTTTGGCGTGGGAGGCGCGGGTTCAATTCCCGTCGGGACCTCATATGGTTCGGATTCCACGTTAATCAGTAGGACCACGTCTCATATAGCCTCGCTGCTGAACGGAACGTTAAACTCAAAATCAACTCATTACTGTAACAGCCAATATTTCAATTGGTGGTATCGCTAGTCTCATGAAAGTATTTTCTGCTTTAATTTTATCACTTATTTTCGATAAAAGTTCATCAAATGAAGTGATGCTCATGCGAAAATAATAAAGAACTTTTCTTCGTCATTGCGCAAGTCAATAAACATGGAAGAAAATTCACCTTTAAGCAGTCGTGAGCTTACGTACGGATGAACCTAGTATCGTCTCTGTTTCTTCCTTAGGATTTTACTGGCTAAGTGTACAAAAAAAGCACGTTTTCTTCTTTCAATTTCTATCTTCACTTAACTGCAGCTGAAAATAAAATGAGCTGCTTTTTTTTTATGTCTATGTGAAGTGGTTAGGCTGAGACGCCCGCACGAGTCTGCTGCGGGCCCGCAGCAGACTTTTCTGCACGTCTGAACTGGTTGCTCTGTGACGCCCGCACGAGTCTGCTGCGAGTCTGTTGCGGGCCCGCAACAGACTTTTCTGCACGTCTGAACCGAGCCTTAATGAGACTTGCAGTTATTAGCCTCCTGGCACTCGCGCTTACGAATTTTATTCGGGCACATTTTCTGCGAACTAAACCCAAAATATAGTAGAAACACGTAAAAATAAGAACATTTATTTGAGCAATCTTAACCTAAAATATAAAGCCCAAACAATGAAGAAACACAGTGCAAGGAAAACAATGCGTTCCGGGTTCTGTGACTTCTGAGGGCTGCAATTAGAATTATCACTAACATTTCCTATCAATATTCATAAAACAACGAGTGGATGATAACATTAATATAAATTTATTACAATATAGGAATTTACCCTGCGTATTTGTAGTGTTAGAATTAGTAATATTTTTGTCTTTATGTAGTTTCAACAATCAAATGAAATTAGAATATGCTCGGAGTATACGAAAAGTATATGCTAAAAGCAGAAGACGCGATTTCCTCTCTTCCACGTGACGTCACACTTCCAGCGACCAATGCCAGTTCGAATCGCATATTTAGCAGCCCCTGATTTACAAGCATGCTAGGGTAAGCATGACATTCGGTTTATCAAAGACTTTTATTAATGTGAATTTTTTTAACTAGAATTTTCTGGGCAAATATTGTCCTGCCAATATAGGTGAAAGTGGGTTAGTTAATAACCAACTTAGTCACCATTTTTGTGTAATTAGGATTAGTATTTTCTAAGGTAAAATCCAATGGGAAAACGACCATTAAGAAGACGCAGATAGGAGTACAATATTAAGATGGATCTCCCGGAAATAAAAATACGAAATAGAAAACGGATCCAGTCAGCTAAGGGGAGGAGTCAATGGAGAGCTTTTGTAAACGAACATTGAACCTACAAGTTCTACAGGCCATTGAGTGAATGAATGAGTTCAGTAACTTCGAACTACAGTTACTCACTAAATTTACAGAAAAAGGGAATCAGGACATTTCTTAGAACATGAGAATCAGTTTGCGTCACAATATAATCGAGACTCATTACAATAAAATGTTATTAGTCGTATGACAGCATCTGCAGAACCTTTATGAAAATTAGTTACATCATTAGCACGGTCGCTTCAAGAATATTATAAAATTGAGGGCAAATGTTATGCAATCATCTTGTACGCATCGTGTACCTTAGTATTTTTTTCATCAACATACATCAAGAATTGATACATATTGAAACGCAGTAAGACAATAAGTTTCGTATGAACACTATAGGAAGGAATTTAGTCGGGAATTCTCTGCCTAATCTCCTCCTCTGAACATAGTTTTTTCTGTTTCTTCTAAGGACGTAAATATGTAAGTTAATGTTAAATACTATTCTGTTATTGGACGATTGTGTTGCGTCACAACAAATTTCGTTTTAGTTGACGTAGGCTTTTGTTTTACACTGATCTCATGAAGACATAACGATATTAACGTTAATTATCTGATTTAAAAAATTAAATGACGAATTTTACAACTTTTCCTTTACATAAACATTTTAAGTTTGAGAAATTGAGAACATAATGGTATAATAATTATTGGATATAAATTTTCAGTACAATTTAATGTTAAATGTACCCATAATCATTAGTGATATTTTACCTCATGAAATAGTGATTGTTTCTGCGTTAATAATTTTGTGCTACGAGCCTTCCTGCATTTAAGATGGATAATGGGTGTCTATATTCGTACATTTCAGAGATATTTGCTTTTCCGAACCAATCAGTATCGTTGAAAATTAAATTCGACTATCCCTCTTTGAAACGATCACAGAAGCAGTTACCCACAGTTTTCAATAATTTGGAAACCCAAATTCAATACTCACAGAAAATGTGGTTTCGGAACCAGGGCGATTAAGAATGTTTGACACAAGTATGGTTTTAATTTCATTTGTAGTTTTCCGTAGTTTCAGCAGTACCGTAAGACTTGGAATAATTTGTCAGCAAAAATTTGGCCTGAGCTAACGTAAATCTGCTCCTCAAAATCTGGGTGGGTACATTATTTTCACAATTTTGTGGATAAAAGGTCATGGTTAAATTTTGGCATGGGTCTTGGCCCAAAGCCCATAGAATAAGGATAAGGATGTCAAATAGTCTACAAGAATAGTAGGGTGCATTGACCACATAGGATACACTGACCCTCCAGCGAAGAGATAATCTTGGTCCAGATCCAGACTATTTTTTAAAATTCGGGAGAGGTTTATATCGTTCCCGTGGATGGGTAAAAAAATTGCAAATATAAAATCAAAATCATATGTCTCTCATATGATGACGCTTTATTGCATCATATGGTCCGATGAAAGGATTTGGGAGGGTACAAGATTTTGGCAGTTTTGAGAATCAAAAGATCAAGGAATGTCTTACGATAGGGGCTTCTTTCTCAAATAATTTGGTTAATTTAACACGAGTATAAGACCATTTTACACCTTGAGACTAATGTTAATATTTGACAGAACCATTTTTACTCTTAAGGAGTTGTATAATTTGAAAGGGATACCTTAACATGCTCTATAATTGTTATAGATATGCCCAGTGGCGGCTAATGTTAGTGCTGCAGCGTTGCGCAACGACCAAAGTATTTCGAGAAAAAAATATTATTAGCAATAGTAGTAAAGAACAGAAAAAAATACTTTATAATACTCTCATATATACTTTAAATAACGTATTTTTTACTTCTGTAACTGTCCGTTTCGTTAATCCGTTTTAAAAAGCGAAAACTAATCCGTCACAGAGTCCCTAATTTATATTGTGTTGCAGCGAGCATACAACGACCAGATTCCTTCAGCGCGGGAATTGGAGCAAATGTTAAGTCTACTTTCCCCTATCTCAGAAGTTAAAGGGTCTGGTCGTTGCAGTGCTTCTGCAACACAGCACGGTTTCCAGTGAATGAGAAGGTTTTTCGCGCTAAATAAGCTTTCTGAATGTTATTTCACTAGCAATTAACAAATGGAATTTGTTTTTATGCATTCATATGTTTATATTACGGTACTTATACTGAAGCAAATCAATATAATGACAAAAAAAGTGATAGTAGAATTACAAAATAAGAAAGAAAATATGTAGTAGAGCAGAAATCAAATGAAAGTAGATCCGCATTTACAAGTTAATTCTTAGTTTTTATAGATAATGAAGGTTTCTTCTACAGTAATTTGTGAACCAAATATTAATAAGTCAATATGCAGAATCCCCCCCCCCTCTGTGGATAGTATTTTAGTATATACATATTTCTTTTATAAAATAAGTATATTTTATACTCTTGATAGAACTGTAAGGTGGGGAACGCCAAATTGAATTTGGGTCTAGTTAGCAATGCTCAGAGGCGTAACCACGAGGAAGGGCCACCGGGTCTGGACCTACCCAAAATTGCGAAACTCATTTGTAGACTTTCTTAACGAAGTATACTTGTTTAACAGAGAAATGATTGATGTAAGCTAAATATTTTATTTTACGCCTCATCATGTACTCTTTCTTTTCGTATAGAAATAATCGTTCTATCATTTTTTCTAAAAATATAGGTGACAGTAATTAAGAATTACTTATCTTTTCGGGTACAGTAAAAGACAGGTTCGTTATTACGTAGACATATTAGACCTTCCTCAAATACTTCGGACCCCTCCCAGCTAACATGTTGTTCCTATATCTGGCGGGTATCAAGGTTGCTTTCCAGAACGTTGATAAACATTGTTTCGCCTCATGTGGAAGTATATCTATTGTGTTCATCGTGCATTGCGTAACAACCAAGACGGATGATTTGGAATGTAGATTTTCTTTTCTTTTACGCACATATGTGTGTGTGTGTGTGTGTGTGTGTGTGTGTGTGTGTGTGTGTGTGTGCGTTGGTGAACCCGCCAATCTTTGTAGGTCGATCGGCTACAGAGCAGCACTCTGAGCAATTTTTGCAAAGCGAGAATTTTTTAGTGGTTGCTCGAAAAGTTTTTTACTTTTAACGCGTGCAGGACCATTATAGGGGTCCCCCCGCGAGTTCTTTTGACTCCGCTCGTTTATACGGATACAGCCGGTTTGTGTGTGAAAAGTGTGTATTCAGACTGAAAAATTTCGTTTCCCGATCGGTGTGTATTCCGACGCAGTGCCATCTACGTGTGTATTGCAAGCAGGAACTAGAGCAATTCAAACTCCCTGCAGCAACGTTCACCATTGTTGCCAATCAAGTATTTGTTGAAATGTTAAAGAAAATTAGCAGCTATAGCAGAGGAATTATTCACAGTACGAACTAGGATATGAATATTACGTAAAAATAACCCTATGCCTAAATTTTTTTCGTTTGAACTGAGGGGAGGGAGAGGTGTATATATATATAAAAAATCTATATTATAAAATTGAAAGTGACTATGTTTGTGACTTAATCTCTTGAACTGCCCAACCAATTTCGATCAACTTTGCAACATAGATGCGGTTCTGGCCTGGGAGTCTTTTTAGCTGTTTACTTTGACAGTAGAACTTAGGGGTGGGGGAGGAGGGGGGACGTATAAAAAATAAATAAAACTTAATAACTCTTGAACCAAGTGACCGATCAGAATCAAATTTTCAATGTAGATGAGGTTTGGGACTGGGATGACTTTCATCATTTCATTTTGACGGAGAACGTAGGGGAGGGGGGGAGGGGGAAATTTATGAAATCAATAAATATAAAAATAAAAGTGACCATGTTTGTGAATTAATAACTTTTGAACAACCCGATCGACCTCAATCAGATTTTCAACATATATGAAATTCAAACCTGAAAAGTTTTTTATCATTTCATTTTGACAGTAGATTGTAGGGGAGGGACAGGGGGAAGGGGAAATATATGAAAATGAATAAAACTTAACTCTTGAACCACCCTACCGATCTCGATCTAATTTTCAACATAGATAAGGTTTGGGTGGGGATGGTTTCTTCATTTCACTTTTACAGAACAAAGAAGGAGAGGGGGAGGGGAGGGGACAGATATATAAAAATAAATAAAACTTAATAAGTCTTGAACCACTCAACCGACCTTGATCAAACTTTCAACATAGATAGGGTTCGGGCATGGGATGTTTTTATCATTTAACTTTTACGGTGTAACCTAGGGGAGGGGAAGGGAGGAGATATATAAAAAACAATTCATATAAGACTAAAAGTGACTATTTTTGTAATTTAATAACTCTTGAACTATCCGATCGATCTCAATCAAATTTTCAAGATACATGAGGTCCGGATCTGAAAACATATTTGCAATTTCACTTTAGCGCTAGATCCAAGGGGAGGGGGGCGTATAAATAAAAACTAATAAAACCTAATAACTTTCGAACCACCCAACCAATCTTGATCAAATTTTCAACATATATGAGGGTCGGGCCTTGAGAGTTTTTTTTATTGTTTCACTTTGACGAGCCAACGTAGCGGAGGGGAGGGGGAGATATATATGTAAAAATAATACAATAAAAATGACTGCATTAGTGACTTCATCACTTTTCAACCACCCGACCGATCTCAATCAAATTTTCAACATACATGAGTTTTGGGGCAGGGATTGCTTTAGGTTATTCAGTTTCACAATGGAACGTATGAGGGGGGGGAGAAATTTCTAAATGATCCAAAATGACCGAAATTAGTGTTGAATCCATAGTTTTCGGGGTCGATGAGAGAAACAGTGACACTTCTGATGCTGTTTCAATCCAAGTTCAACCCTGATAGTTGGGGAGGGAAAGAAAACAACGTAGGGGAGGGGAATAAACATTAAAAATGATTGGAAATGCCTAATATTAGTGTCGAATCCATAGTTTTAGGATTAGTTTAGATTTACGGTGACAATTTTGATGGCGTGTGCCGCAGCACTGTTGAGGGGGAGGGGAGCTATATATGATAATGATCGAAAATGAACAATATTTGTGTCTATTCCGTAGTTCTCGCGATCATTCAGATGAGCAGTGACATTTCCATCCAGTTTAAATCCAAAATCATCCCCGCAAGTTGTAAGAGGGGGAGAAAGTTTTATATAAAAATGATCAAAAACGACCACTATCAGAATCGAATGTAAAGTTTTCTGGGTCGCTTAGATGAACAATGATACTTTTGATCCTGTTTAAATTCAAATTCGAACCTTCAACTTGGAAGAGGAAGAGATTTAAAATGATCGAAAATGACCGATATTAGTGCTGAATCCACTTTTTTGGGGGTCAATGAGATGAACGGTGACACTTCCAATGACATGGGCTGCAACATGGCGGAGGGGGATATAATGGTCGAAAATGACCGATATTAGTCTTGAATTTATAGTTTTTGAGATCGCCGAGATGAACAGTGACACTTCTGATGCTGTTAAAATCCAAATTCAACCCCACATCTTGAGAGAGGGGAAGAGAAATAAATCAAAAGGATAAAAAATAAGCCATATTAGTGTCGAATTCATAGTTTCCGAGGTCGCTGAGATGACCTGTGACACATCCGATTTCCTGCCGCGCAACATAGAAGAGGGGAAGATATATAAAAATGGTCAAAATTTTTCGATATAAGTGTTTGATCCGTAGTTTTTAGGGCCGCTGAGATGAAGAATGACACTTCAGATCCCGTTTAAAACCAAATTCAGTCCGCAACTTGGGAGAGGGAGAGATAATAAAATGATCGAAAACGATTAATATTAGTGTCGAATTCATGATTTCCGGGGTAGCCGAGATGATCAGTGATCTTTCCGATGCCGTTTAATTCGATGCCATTAAAAACGAAACAGCATATTTCGTGGTGACTGAACACATGAGAGACGGGATTGTGCATTTAAATTTTCATTTTACCCAACGAAGCGGGTAAATATATGCTGGTAAAACTTCATAACTTTGGAACCACTGAATCGATCTCATTCTAATTTTCAACGTGGATGTAGTTCGGAGCTGGAATGACTTTTATCATTTTAGTTTTACGGTATTTATATATATATATATATATATATATATATATATATATATATATATAGAGAGAGAGAGAGAGAGAGAGAGAGAGAGAGAGAGAGAGAGAGAGAGAGAGAGAGAGAAAGAGAGAGAGAGAGAGAGAGACCACCCGGTAAAGGCATTTTTCTGTTCGAAGTGCACGTAGAAACTTTTCAAACAAAAAATGAATCACTGCTGACGACTAACAAGAAGTATCCCCCTTTTCCTCAACCCCAACCGAAGTTGCGCATTGTGGGTCTTCAAAGGTAGGCCTAGTATATCATCTTGGAACACGAATCAAATTTGCGGACAGATAGCCGGGTCTGTAAATGTCTGAGGGTTCAGTGAATATATATTCCGGTGCACGCTAATCTATTGAGAGCAATATCCATGCGACACATGTTTCAATATGCCTCTGAAACAAGTTAAGAGCCGTAAATTAGTTAGAAATAAATAATTGCTAGCTTATTCTCAGATCGGTGTTGTGGTTGCAACGACAGTAGCAACACCATGCGGCTTAGCTGTAATGCTTTTGCCTCTACCAAAGTCGATGGTGATAAGTAACTTAAGATTAAAAGGTAAAATCTTCTATCCCACAGCGGTCTAGGTTGGTGATTGAAAGGATATCTTTCTTACTCATCGTAGTTTTAGGAGACAGTATAGTTGTATCTCTTTGCCTTTTGCAACCTCCGCGGCAGGTAATTATAGAAATACGGAGTTTACAAAACCTCCGTAACACAAAACGATCTCAGAAATAGTTTAGGAAGGTCACTGGATCACCACTGGGACTTATTCTTCTGTCCACTTGAGGTCCGCTTTTATGACTGTCTTCTGAAGAGGAAGTTGGTGAAGAGAGGGTTGACCATCTTCAATTTCCTTCGGAACCAACTGCGCGTGTTTATGGTATCCTTTTTCCACCGTCTGTTGGTGATTATGTTTTGAATAGAAAACACGTGCTCCTGAATGAAGCATGCTTTATGGTAGTTGCTTACACCTGAGATACTGAACCTTACATCCCCCACACCAGGAACAGAATTCACAAGATTATTTGAAAAACACAAACATTGCTTTGGAAACATCTGTTAAAAACGTTCTACCTTCATGGCAAAATCCTTGATATGTGCCAGTAAGTAGGAACATAAGCCCGTAAAACTGCAAAATTCTCTTTTGGTGGAATCTTGAACTCTATATTTTTAGCTTTCTTGCAGAGGTTTTAAAAGAATTACCTGATACTAAATATACGAGAACATTCACTCTGAGTAAAATAAATTTGTCTTACGTGAAGCACAAAAATTTCTTAATTTTTAAAATAAAATTCCCTTAGGTATTATTGAAAAGTGTAGCCTCTCAGCACGATGTCATCGGCAAAAGATCTTATTCGTTAATCAATGTAAAATCATCCTAGTTGCAATTAAGAGAGCTTGTGTGCTAATTTATTAGGTGGTTATGTATTTTTTGCCTTTTAAAGTATTTAACACATACTCAATTGACTGGAATGGCACCCACAGGTATTTAATGTAAGTTTTACACTGCTGTAAATTCAAAACAATTCTAAATGCGTTCGTATTTGGTTTCTTGACAATAATTTGTGGCGAGGCGAAGCTATTATCGTCTGTGGGTTGTATAATTCTAGCATTAATAAGGTCTTGAATTTGTTTGATTTTCCTGATCTCGAACATGCATTGGAACAGGGAGATTTGTTCTGGAACACTGCCGATTTAGGGATTCTTATTTTATGACTGTAGCCCTATAATGTCCAATGCCGTCCGGAGTGTATAAAAACATTTTTGTATTTGTATAATAACTCGTGAATGGCATGTTTCTGCGACTGTTCTAAATTATGATTAATATCAAAAACATCAATTTTGAAAATTTTTATCTATACTTCAAAGAATTGTCAATCTCCTATTTTATTGTACAATTTTTATTCTCTTCTATTGAGTTTGCTTCCATTATTGCAAAAGATTAATCTTGACATGCCACAAGTTCCACCACTGGCGTATTTTCCTCAAAGTTACAGGATAACTGGACTGGACATTACCAGTCATGTTGTTTACGTGTAACCTTTGCTCGATAGCTTGTATATGTCAAGGAAGTCTTGGAGAAACGATACGAAGAAAGATGTAGAATCATCAATCTGTCTTTTTGCTATCACCGGAATAAATGCGTGGAAAAGTGGAACTAAAGTAATGCGTTTGTCGATAAAAATGCAAGCTTGTTTTCGTTTTCTAAGTATATGAGTCGTGCGTTGTGATAAAATGTTTTCCTGGTTCTTCTCTGGGAATGTTGGCTTTTTATGATTTTTAAATAGAGAGATAAGATTCTTTGTTAAATCGATTGTAACATGTAAGCGTTTTAGCAAGTCTAAACCAAAAATAACTGGAATACATGATTTCTTCATCATACGAAAGTAATGATAGAGTTTCGTTTCCCAACTTTGAATGATACCATTGCTACATATTTCAAGTTAATTTTATTTCATATCCATTTAACCGCTGTTTTACGTTATATTAATTGAACATCAGGAAGTAAATATTCGAAGGGCCAGATGGAAATGCTCGATCCGGTGTCCACTAGCACTGTTCGTCTGCGTAATTTAGTGATTATTTATAGGATTTGGTCTGTCATTACAATTGCTTGATATTTGACTCCAGAACAAGAGTTGGCCCTACTCGCTTTTTGGACGTTTAAAATAGGTAAAAGCATAGGCGCCGGAACCTAGGGGCTCAGACCCCTTCAGCCCCCCCAATATTACCGATGAGGGGGCTGAGCACCCCCCCCCAATATTTCAGTTATGTTTTCGTATTATTTCTTCAAAATACTTTTTCCAGACAGTTTTAGAAAATAACTACTCAGGTGCGTTTTCAGTTTCAGAATATAATATTTAGTTTTCTTTAGTAAAATTAGTGTCGCCAAACAACTATTTTTCCGTTTCAGAACTTTTATTCAAAAGAGGAAAGAGAATACTTTTTTTCTCCCGTTCCCAGCTTCAATTCTTTACTGGTGACTGTATTGGTGAGTATTGTCTTCCTGGAGCATCAAAACAGAGAGAGAGAGAGAGAGAGAGAGAGAGAGAGAGAGAGAGAGAGAATTACCGTCATTTTATTACTATATGAGCGGATGTAAAGGACAAGTATAGTGCGCCTTTCTTTCTAGGAATTCTGGAAGCCTTCTGAACTTTCCCTGCTAGCAGTTGCAACACATGCTAGTTTATATAGGGGTTTATGACCCCTGGTTGCAGAAAATCAACCCTGCTTCCCTTTCTTTGTTCTGAAGTTTTTCTTTCTATATTTTCAAATATTGAGTTTTGGTCATTTTGTGGAGATAACGCAGTCAGTAATAACGTATACTCCGATGTGTTTTGTCCCAAAGATTTCGTGTCGTGTCGGTGTGTTAGTTTGTCGATAATGTTGACAGAAGAAATAAATATTATTGTGGTGACGTGTTATTGTTTCAGTTTTCTGGAAGAAGAGGAGCGTGAGTTTTAGTGGTGTTTGTTTTATTTATTCACTCATTCATTATTTGCGGGTCAATAGTGTTAATTGAACAATTGAAAAATGGATCGTTTTATAGTGAGAACGAAAAAAAAAGTGCAAAATGAATCTTCTATTTCAGTGATTGACAATATTGATAGTAGTGCTTCTGTTGTTGAGGAAGAGAGAGAGGAAATTTCAATGCCGTCTTCATCTACAGACAGATCTATATCAAATAAAAGAACCTTTCAGGTACATTGGGGTGAGAAGTTTCCTTGGTTGTTTTATGACGCTAAAGTAGACGCGGCATTTTGTAAAATTTGCAAAGACGCATATGAGAAAAAACTTTTGAGGTTTTCATCAAAAATGGAGTTAACCTTTATTGAAACTGGTTTCCGTAATTGGAAGAAAGCGCTGGAAAGAATGAGAAAACATGAAAGCTCTGATTGTCACTGAGAATCGTTTTCAAAACTTCATGTTCTGAATAGCAAGATCAATGTATCTTCCCAGCTCTCTGATGGTAAAAGAATTCAGATGGAAGAGAGTAGAATTGCTCTACTGAAGATACTTTCTTCTTTGCGTTATTTGGCTGTTCAGGGACTAGCTATAAGGGGTCATACTGACGACAAAAGCAATTTCAATCATTTGCTCCGGTTGAGAAGTAAAGACAGCCCTATCCTTAAGTTGTGGCTTGAACGAGAGAGAGAGAGAAAAGATGGATATCACACGATATATGTAACGAAATGTTATCAATTATGAGTAATGCTGTAGTGATGCAACTTGTGTTTACTATAAAATCCACAAAGTTTTACGCTTTGATTGTTGACGAAACAGCAGATATCTCAGTGAAAGAACAGATTTCCTTTTGCTTTAGAATAGTCACCAACGATCTTGAAATTTATGAAATTTTTCTAGGCTTTTACTCAACAAATGACACACAGTCAAAAACGCTTTTCAAAATAATTCAAGATGTTCATCTACGTTTCAGTTTGGAAATAACGTATTGTAGAGGCCAGTGTTACGACGGCGCTTCCAATATGGCTGGCGTACGTGGAGGACTTCAAGCAAAAGTATCTCAATTAGAATCGAGGGCTTCTTATGTACATTGCTTTGCTCACTCTCTTAGCTTGGTTGTTCAAGATACTTTAAGAAATGTAACAGGCTGTCGAAATGTCCTCAACCTGGTTAGGGAAATAATTGTTTTTGTAAAACATTCCCCTAAGAGACTGGCTTTCTTTCATCAACTGCAAAGTGAAAATGATAAGTCGATTAATTTACGACCGTTTTGTCCAACAAGAATGACAGTACGGCATGTCTCTCTTCAGTCGTGTTACCTTAACTACCATGAGCTTATGGATTTTATGTCAGAGCAATCTTTATCAGATAAGTCAGATGCTGGTGCCAAAGCACATGGCTTCCTGGTTCAAATGCACTCGTTCGATTTCTTTTTTCATCTCGCATTGCTAATGAAGCTGTTTTCTCACATGCATAGCCAGTGGCGTATTTACGATTTTCTTTCGGGGGGGGCTTTGCTAACTTTCGGGGAGGGCTTTGCCTGAAAATGTGAAAATTCTGCAAGATATTTCATATACTTTACTATAGTAAGTAAGATTTCGGGGGGGGGCTTAAGCCCGGAAGCCCCCCCCCCTAAATACGCCACTGTGCATAGCGCAAATACAGCATTACAAAAGAAAACTTTATGTATTCAAGATACTGTAAATATGATTTCAGCCTACAGCTCACTTTGCAGAATTTCCGAACAGATACTGAATTTGACACGTTCTGGGCAGATGTAGTAGGAAAAGCAAACGAAATTGAGCTTTCAGAACCAGCTCTCCCGCGACCAAGAAAACTTCCAAAACGGATCAATCAAGGTGATAATCCCCATGAATATGAAAACCCGCAGCAGCTATATCGTCAACAATATTTTGAAACTATTGACACAGCAGTACAGTGTTTAGAATCACGGTTTGATACTAAAATAAAACATTTTCTAGGGCTCTGTGAACGGTTTATCATTGGTGAAACAAATGATGTTAGTGCTATAGACGAATTTTACAAAGACGATATAGATATCGAACGGCTCAAGCTACATAGTGATATGTTACTTGATCTTCGCAAAACACAAACTAGCTCCGAACCTTTCCGAAGTTTCGCGTGTGTTCTTGACCTCTTAAAGCAAAACACTTATCTTCAAACCATGTTGCCAGAAATCGTTAAGTTCGTTCGATTATTTTTGACGCTACCATCCACTAGCGGAGAGATCCATTTCTTCTTTAAGACGACTAAAGTCCTATCTACGATCTACCATGGAACAAAACGGCTCAACGCGTTAGCAATTTTAAATTGTCATCAAGAACTTTCTGCAGGACTCGATCTTGATCTTATTGCAGACGAATTTATAATGCGCACCGAAATTCGCAGGCAAACCTTTGCTATGAAAAAGAAGTAATTCTCCATTTGCCACCTACAAACCTGAACCTGGATAGAAGAAAATCAACTAAATACAAGTAAGTTAATATTAACATAATATTACAATTTAATAAGAAATTTAAATTTGGTAATCATATCTTATTCCTACATCTATTTTATTGTCTCGTATCATTCAAACATTGGAAATGTTCAAACTTTTTTTTTCTGCCTCCCAGCACAAATATATGTATTATTACGGGAGAGAACACTCCCTTTTACAGTCGCCTTTCATATATGAACAAATAGTCATGTCCCATTGATGCCCGTTATTAAGAGGTTTAACTGAACTTATTATGAGATAAAAGGTTAAACAGTTTATTGGTTATAGTGAATTCTTAGCCATTATCGTTTCTGAATTGTTGCAACTGTATTGTTGAGTTGATTTGATTATTATTCATCGTATCTTTTCAGCAACAGGCTATATGAGACATGGATCTACAATTTAAGCTGAAATCCGACCCACTGTAGTTCAACGCTCTCCCACCGGGAATAGAACCCGGGACTATGTGCACCAAATGGACGCGCGCTAGCCACTAGACCAGTTAAGAGGACTGCAACTGCATTGTGACGAGTTGTCAGTAGTCCATTATTGACGCACAGAAACGGGGAACGTAAATAGTGAGAAAGTGAATGAAAACTGTTAACCAAACGAAGCGGGGGGAGGGAGAACTTAGGCTACAAGCAGGGACGTAAGCAGGGGTGGGCCCTGGGGGTCCGGATCCCGCCCCCGAAATCCGGACTTTTTTGTAAATTTAGTCTAATTTTAGGGGCAATTTTACAATTTTTAATATAATTTAGCCTGAAATTGTGTTTGGACCCCCCGAAAAGCTTTGGACCCCTCCCGAAATAAATTCCTGCTACGTCCCTGGCTACAAGGTGTCTAAATCCACTCTGATTAAAACCAGTTGGTTTTCAACCAACTAACCCTAAATCATTGTTTCTATTTAGAGTAGTTGAGCCCCCCCCCCCAATGTTTTCTTCGTGTCGGCGCCTATGGGTAAAAGCACAGTGCCTACGCTTTCTGCATCTTGCGAAGTCCAGTATTTCATCTTCTGTTGTGGATTTTGTTGGAGGTTTTGTGGTGACCCCTGATTCCTCTATACTTCTCCCCGTTCTAATAGTTTTTTTTTTTTTTTGCTTCATCGGTTATTCCCTTAATTCCCATTTCTGTTTTGGTTATGCAAACTGGTTTGTGCAACTATTAAATACGGCTCTACTATTTTATTGGCCAGGGAAGAAAAATCGTTTTAAACAAGTTTTCTCCTGCTGTGGTGATTCTACGACGTCGAGGTTAGACTTATGATCTTTCTCTAGTTGTGGTGGTGATATTGGAGTATGTAATAGCAGAGAGGATTATATTGAAAAATAGGATTTTGTATAGGTACTGCTAAATTGACATTAACTTTATCCTGTAATGATTCAAGAGACTGAGGTAGTACATTTATGTATATACAAGTATAGTGCGACAATAATATATCGATTTTTTTTTTTTTTTTTGCAATAGAGAAATGAAAACTGCGCCGAAAGCAAATATGCTTCTTCGTTGCTAAGCGGTTATCGTGCGCGCCTTTGGAGTGGGAGACCCGGGTTCAATTCCCGGCGGGAGCTCATGTGTTTCGGATTCCACGTTAATCAGTAGTTCCCTTCTCATATAGCCTCGCTGCTGAAAGGGATGTTAAACTCAAAATCAACTCAACTGAAAGTATATGTCTATCAAGTGGCTAGCACAAATGTCAGTAGTCGAACAATAACAGTTACACATTATTATTATTATTATTATTATTATTATTATTATTATTATTATTATTATTATTATTATTATTATTATTATTATTATTGAATAGAATCTTGCAATTAGGTTTTATTCCCTGAAGATGGGAAATTCAACTACGAAATCTCATAGGTAGTTATATAATGCTCATATATTAAGCATTGTGTAGCATTTGAGTTGCGCAATATTTCGTAGGGCAGTGAGTCTTTGAAGCATGTCGGTAAGACAGAAAAGCGAGAGAACAATTGTGCACATGTAGAAGCCACGGATCAAGTTTTGTTGGTGACTTAATTTTGGTTTCCAATGGTCTCGCTATTCTTTCATTAAATTAACAGTTGAATCCTTTAAGAGCATATGTATGAATTTCACGAAGAGATCGAAGTAGAAAAAATTCTGTAAGAGTACTGTAAATATGTGAGACAAATGGATAAAAAAATGTTATCAGAAAAGTGAAGGCACAGATTATTGCTAACCATTCGCATTAAAATTGACAACATTGCATATTAGCATAAGCTATGGTTTGTTTCATAGTTAGTACGGCTAAAACAGTAAAATAGATAAATTGATTCGATTAGACAAATATATTATAATATTCCAGAGAAACAAACATTTTAAGTGATACAAGATTACGACGTTCAATAGTATAATAGTATATTTGTGTTTTGTTGCTAAATGTTAATTGAAGTAACATGATAATGTCTTAACCTCTTAAAATCCACCCTTTGTCACTTTTAAACTTACTACCTTTTTCGTCTTCTTTTGCAGTATTCTTACCGTTTAGTACTTCATTTTCGACGTTATAACAAAAATATTAAATTCGGTGGTACGAATATTTCAGTTAAGTTGATTTTGAGTTTAACATCCTTTTCAGCAGCGAGGCTATATGAGACGGGAACCATAGATGTTCATTTTACTTCGACCTCACTCACCCTCGCCCTCGCAGTAGCAGTTGGCCCTCGCCCTCGTTCACCCTCGCCCTTGCGAATGATATTGTCCGTCGCCCTCGCGCGCCCTCACCCTCGCTGTTGAAACTTGTCCTCGCCCTCGCGCACCCTCGCCCTCGCCGTCGAAGCTTGTCCTCGCCCTCGCGCACCCTCACCCTCGCCATCGAAGCTTGTCCTCGCCCTCGCGCACCCTCACCCTCGCCATCGAAGCTTGTCCTCGTCCTCGCGCACCCGCGCCCTCGCTGCCGAAACTTGTCCTCGCCCTCGCGCACCCTCGCCTTCGCCGTCGAAGCTTTTCCTCGCCCTCTCGCACCCTCACCCTCGCCATCGAAGCTTGTCCTCGCTCTCGCGCACCCTCACCCTCGGTGTCGAAGCTTCTCCTCGCCCTCGCACATCCTCGCCCTTTTCGTCGAAGCTTTTCCTCGCCCTCGCGCACCCTCACCCTCGCCATCGAAGCTTGTCCTCGCCCTCGCGCACCCTCGCCCTCGGGATAGGAGTTGTCCATTATCCTCGCTCGACCTTGCCTTCGTGCTCAAAACTTTTCCTCGCCCTCGCGCACCCTCGCCCTCATATCATTGAGGGCGAGGGTAATTGAGGGTGAGGAGGCCTCGAGAGGGCCTCCTTCGTGAGGATCAGAGCATCAATTATTCAACCTATTTGTTGAATTATTTCCTTATCGTCAGTGGCAGATCCGGGGGGGTGATCGGGGCGATCGCTCCCCCCCAGAAGAGGAAACTTCTTTATTTTATATATACAAATAAAACGCATCCCAGAGTTTGGAGCTCTTAAAAGTAGCTCTGAGTAGCAGTATTACAACCCACCACCCCCACCAGAAGTCCGTCCTGGATCCGCCCTTGCTTAACATACGTTCTAAAAAAAGGAAACTAAACATATCATCGTATAACTTACTGTGGAACACCAAAAATGGAACAACTGTTACAATAGAGATCTCGGTCGATAGTGACGTTTACATCATTTATCAACAGTATCCAATGCAAACTGGTTTGTGCAACTATTAAATACGGCTCTACTATTTTATTGGCCAGGGAAGAAAAATCGTTTTAAACAAGTTTTCTCCTGCTGTGGTGATTCTACGACGTCGAGGTTAGACTTATGATCTTTCTCTAGTTGTGGTGGTGATATTGGAGTATGTAATAGCAGAGAGGATTATATTGAAAAATAGGATTTTGTATAGGTACTGCTAAATTGACATTAACTTTATCCTGTAATGATTCAAGAGACTGAGGTAGTACATTTATGTATATACAAGTATAGTGCGACAATAATATATCGATTTTTTTTTTTTTTTTTTTTGCAATAGAGAAATGAAAACTGCGCCGAAAGCAAATATGCTTCTTCGTTGCTAAGCGGTTATCGTGCGCGCCTTTGGAGTGGGAGACCCGGGTTCAATTCCCGGCGGGAGCTCATGTGTTTCGGATTCCACGTTAATCAGTAGTTCCCTTCTCATATAGCCTCGCTGCTGAAAGGGATGTTAAACTCAAATCAACTCAACTGAAAGTATATGTCTATCAAGTGGCTAGCACAAATGTCAGTAGTCGAACAATAACAGTTACACATTATTATTATTATTATTATTTTATTATTATATTATTATTATTATTATTATTATTATTATTATTATTATTATTATTGAATAGAATCTTGCAATTAGGTTTTATTCCCTGAAGATGGGAAATTCAACTACGAAATCTCATAGGTAGTTATATAATGCTCATATATTAAGCATTGTTAGCCCAGTCAATGAAGGTCAAAAACATCAAAGTTCGGAAAAAATTTGGGTAAAGCTGATTTTCTCTCAAGTGATAGACCACTATGAGAGGAACATTTTCCCAAAAGTCCCCGCCCCTCCTCCTGGAGCTTCTTCCCCCACGCCCCCTCAAAGTTAAAAAATGGGCGTTTTAGAAAAAAGGCCATATCTTCAAAACTAATAGACATATTGACATGCATCTTTCTTTCTCGTAATCTGTGAAATGTGCTCTACAATTTTGTATTCCTTAAAGTTTTTCATAAACCTAATGGTTTCTTGGCAATTTTAACCTAAAGAGTAAAAATGAAAAAATCGCCCGCGCCATTTTGTTTTTTGCTCTTATATTTCCTTAGTGAGTTGTGATATGGAAAAATATTTCAAATAAATCTTAAAGAGCATAAAATTATCTTTCCAACGGTGTTTATATTGTGGGGGTTACTCTTAAAATTAGCCATGTAGCGAGGTAAGTTTGAAGACGAGCGGGCTCAAATTTTCGCCTCAAATATCATGGAGGGATAAAATGCATAACACTAAGTAAATGTGTTAAAAACAGAAGTGGAGGTGAAGCGAACTCCGTTGGGAACATTTAATCCTGAAACTATTCGTATTCTTTCGTATGCCAAAAAAAAATGTCACCGTAGTGGGCTCTCCAATATTTTTGTGGAAGATTTTAATGACTTGAAAGTTACCAGAGGAATTGAATGTCGAACGGTACACTCCATATTTCCAATGAATGTTTTGTGGATTGCAGGCGCAGATATGCAGCCTGGGTGGAATGGATTCATGACCTCCGTAATGAGTAGAAGAGAAGA